>NC_062561.1:224461625-224762291 GCF_022837055.1 Prionailurus viverrinus | reverse complement strand
AAGAGAATATTGTGGTATCACATTAGCGGTCAGCAACTGAGGCAGCATATAAGGACGAGTTCTTTCTATAGAAACAGATTAGGAAAGACACCATATTTAAGAGAAATAGTTTGGAAAAGTGGATAAGCAAAAAAAAAAAAGTATTAGTTTCTTGGGTCTTAAAGCAAGAAGTGGACATCTCTAGGTAGGTCTTATAATGAAAATAAGAAAAACAGAGCAGGGGGCTCCTGGGTGGCTCAGTCAGTTTAGTGTCCCACTCTTGATTTGGGCTCAGGTCACGATCTCATGGTTCTTGAGATGGAGACCTGCATCGGGTTCTGCACGGAGAGCATGGAGCCTGCTTGGCTCTTTCTCCCTTTCTCACTGCCTCTCCCCTGCTTACCCTCTCTCTCAAAATAAATAAGGTATAAAAAAATAAGAAAGGAAAAACAGAGCAGAATAGGAAAGCAAGTAGATAGAAATTCTTCTCTTAAGTACGCTGTTAAGATTTATCACTCCCCTTAGTGAACCAGAACTAGACCCCATGCCTTATCCTTAAGGGCAGATTATTTAGGAGTACTTATGGTAAATGAGTGCATAGGTCTCTATAGATCCTATTAGTTCAACATTCTCAACAAGATTTTAAAACAAGGCTGTAATCTAAGGTGAGGGCGCCTGGGTGGCTCAGTGGATTAAGCCTCCGACTTCCACTCAGGTCATGATCTCACTTCTTGTGAGTTTGAGCCCCACGTTGGACTCTGTGCTGACAGCTCAGAGCCTGGAGCCTGCTTTGGATTCTGTGTCTTCCTCTCTCTCTCAATCTCTCTGCCCCTCCCCAGATTGCTCTCTCTCTTTCTCTCTCTCAAAAGTACATAAACATTGAAAAAATTAGAGAAAAAGAAAATCTAAGGTGAGAGAGAATGATTTAGGGTAGGGGAAGAGAGGGTGCATAGAAAATACGTATATTGATCTTTCCACTTCCCTGGTTTCTGGCACAGAGTTCCTAAACCCTTGAAATTTCCTAAGTGATAAGAACACTAGGAGCACCTATTCTAGTATTTGTCTTTGACCCAGTCCCTGACACAGGGCTCCTAAAATCCTTATAAATCCCTAACTGACAAGACTGCTGGGGGAACAACTTCTGTTTTATTGAGGTGGCTAAGCAGACTACTGAATGGAGGCTGGCCACTGGAAAAACCAAGCCAAGATTAGGAGCTTGGGATTTTCAGCGCCACTCCTCATCGCCAAGAAAGGGGAGAGAGGCTAGACTTGGATTTAGTTGCTGATCATGCCTGCAGGAGGAAGCCTCTATAAAAATCCCAATAATATGGGACTCAGAGCTTCCAAGTTTGTTAGCACGTCTACGTATCCAGAAGGTGATAGACTCCAATTCCATGGGGACAGAAGCTTCTGCACTTGGGCCCCTCCCAGACATTGCCCTATGTATCTCTTTAGCTGGCTGTTCATCTGTATCCTGCTTCGTACCTTTTAATAAACTGATAAAGGTGAGTTAAATGTTTCTCTGGGTTTTGTGAGCCACTCCTGCAAATTAATCAAACCTGAGGGGAGAACCTCCAATGTGTAGCCAAATTGAAAAGAAGTTGTGGGTAACGTGGGACCTTACTACTTGTGTTTGGCATCGGGAGGGGGAAGTCTTATGGGACTGGGGCGTAGCCCAGACAATCCGACACTAGCTGTGGGTAGAATTCAGTTGTAGGACACCCAGGTGATGTTGCTGACAATTGTTTTGTATGGGAAAATAACTGCCACACATTTGGTAACCAAGAGTGTCAGTAGTGAAGTGTTTTTGCGAGTAGTAAAGGAGATACTCAGGTGAAAGAAAGACACAGTAGGAAAGAAATGGGTTTTTCTCAACACGGCAGGTGGAAAACCAAGTTTTTCAATTACACAGAGACTTAACAGTTGCTTAAGAGAGACTTATGGAGGCTTAGTATTTGTCAGAATGTTAGTAAACACTTTAGAGTATTTACCATTTGAATCTAATAACAAGATGAGGAAGGTATTCTTGTTACCCTTTTGTTCATGGCTGGTCCTAACTGCTGGGAAGTTAACTTGCCAATGTCACCCAGAGGGGGGCCCAAAGGGCCAATTCAGGGGTTCCAGATACAGAGCCTGTGCACTTCACTCCTCTCCTGTTGGGCACAAATTATACAGATGTGGACTCAGATCTGGGAAAGTCTAGAGACACAAGGATAATTTTAAGTGAAGTGAGGCCTAATATACAATATAAATAGATAGCTTTTAGGCTCCATGGTATGACTTCTTGACACAAGATTCTGCTGCCCAGAATAGAATGAACATGAAAAGTGTTGCCACTTATTTTTTTTTTTGCTTATTGAGCTTTGCTTATGAGTAGATATGATAAAAAGTTCATTGTACGTGAAGTGAGACATTCTGTATTATAAAGAGTTTCTAATATTTGGGTGTGAAGGAGCTTAAGAAAATAAAAGTGATGAGATATTTATGGTACATTAGTTATTTTTATATAGGTTTCCTAAAGCAATATTTTAAGGTTATAGGTACAATTAATAAAACAATGAAAGTGAGAAGAAGAGTTTCCTTCCATGGAAGGAAAATGAGCAACTGAACCATTTAGATCAGGCAAAAATAAAGCGTCTGGATGTTAGATAGAAGACCGCTAAGTGAGTTATCTGAAAGCAGGACGTTGCTAATAAACTTGCAAAGTTAAACAATGCCTTGGTATTTTCATGGCTATAAGCACCAA
Source organism: Prionailurus viverrinus (assembly GCF_022837055.1). NCBI lineage: Eukaryota > Metazoa > Chordata > Mammalia > Carnivora > Felidae > Prionailurus > Prionailurus viverrinus. Next base: position 224,759,566 of record NC_062561.1, on the reverse strand, counting down.
GAAAACATCACTAAACAAGGAATGAATATTGTGCTGATTTGTATCTAGACAACAAAATAAGAATGATAATGTCATTTGGAGCACAAAACAGAGTAGCTAAAGTTAAGGCATGTTTGTTTAAAACTGACAGAGGGCTCACTTCTGAATGAATAGTTTACATATAGTAATACAGAATGCATGTGCTCTTTTATGGCTCTAAGTATTTTCACTGAATGAGAACAGTGGAGAATTACAAACTATTACTCACAGGAATTTGGCAACAGATACACATTTTTTTTCCTCCAATACGCTGAAGTCATACACGCAGCAGTTGATAAATACTTGCATAATAAAAACAGTGTGGTTAAGGGGATTTTATCCCCAGAAAATAATCACTTTAGGGATATCACAAGGCAATTCACTTTTTATGTTTGCAAAGGAGTAATCACAAGGCAACTATTAATCTCTTCTTATTATCCACATCTTCCTCCACTGCCCGCTGGTAATCTGTGTTTCACTGAAAACCTATTTTTTATGACTTAAACACTATGAAACACCCTGGATATCAACTACTCCATTCAATTCATAGTTAGCAAAGACCTGTTGTTTCTCTGTTGCTACATCACGTTTTTCAAATGATCATTTTAGTGAAATGATTCAATGAAAATAGTTTTATAATAAGAAAATAGCGGGTGAGACCTGGGAGCGAATTTTCCAACATAAGGATTATGAAATATATTGATTCTACAAAATCGAATAAAACTGAATCTGTTTTTACTCCAATGTTTAGATGAATTACATTGCCATCTGATCTTGAGGGGACCCTAAAAATAATATAAAAGAGTCATCAAGGCTTAAAGAAGCATACAGTATTTGGTAATAAGCATAGGACAGATACAAAAAGACATTATTTGCCACATATTTTAACAAGATCCACACCTTTAACCTTAAGGGGCAAGTAGGTAGCCCTCTAAATATTTTCCTTAAAAATGATTTTACAGTTTAAAAATAAATTTTCACTTAGGAAAGGGTTATAACAATTTAAACAAATCCTAAAAGGAAAAAAAAAAATTAAAGAATGAAAATTAGGGATAAAAATCAAAGGATTCCAAAGGTTTCATATATTTTGTAGAGTTTGTGGATGTAAGAGAATTCTACGCAAGGCTGTTATGAAAGTAGAAAGGCAAAAATGTCATGCATATATAATTGACTTGATTTTTCAATGTCTGTATTTCTACTCAAGTGTATAAAATCATTACCTTCCAGTATCTTTCACAGACCTTGTAATATTTGGTGTTGGTAAGTTTACATCAGGTAGGAAAAGGATCCATTTTAACCCTTGTAGAAATATCAGTTTTTTTCCCACAGAATCTACATTGAATAATGGCTACACTTTTTTTTGTTTTTACTTTAAAACATACTAAAGCTTTGCCCCGAATACCAGCTCCCGCTTGAAATTCCTTTCTATGTCGATGACATCATTCTGCTCTGACATCTTCTTTGACATCCTCCTTCCACGGTCAATCAATTTTTAGTCATGTCTTTATTTCAAAGACGACTTCAATGGATTCCCACAGTCTAATATTCATAGTCCTCAGCTTTGCGTTGCACGGCCCCCACCATATCTCAACGGTAAGTAACGGTACTTGTTGGACCCTTTGTCTTCTGCTGTTACTTGTTTACATTTTTCATTGGCTGATGTTCTCAGTTATAAAAAATAAATAAATAAATCCATTCTACCTAAGGAAGAAAGGGATTTAGTAAGTGGTACAGATAGCTCCCAGAATCTTCAATGGTGCTTTAAAGTCTGAGCTTCCATGAAGATCTCCAAAACTACACCACCAAACTGGGTCACCAAAGAAGCAGGATCAGCTCTGATCAGGACAGCAAAGCACTGCACGATCATACTGTCTGTGATCTAAGTCAACGAAATGCTCGGTCCCGCTCTCTAACGAACACAAGTCTGTGCCTCTTGCTATTGGTGCACTGACAAGATCAACTTAACTTCCCCCTGGATCTCTTGATGCAACCAAATCTGGGAAATGCAGTTTTTGCTTTTCAGAGGAAGGCGATACAAGAAGAGGTATTAGTCGGGGTGAATGTTGAACATACAGGTTCACAATATCCATCACATACCGTAAACAAAATTATATTTTAAAAATCCGATCTCATCAGGAAACTACGATTTCTTTGCCAAAATATCTTAAATTAACCATTGTATAAAGACTGAAATCCAAGCTTTCTTATTAATCTTTTTTTATATACCATTTATTTGCTTTAAAACCTTCCTTTGGAATTCAATTTTGCTTAGTATTCTTCTAGGCTTATTTTAAGAAATAATGTATACCTTCTGGCTATCAAAGCATTTAAACTAAATGCTATGTAAAGTAACTAATAGGAAAAGTGAGTTGCGATGATATAATAATGTTCTGTAAAATGTCCCTGGAAACCTGAAAGGGGTAACATGAGGTTAACAAAGGAAGAGGTGAGGAAACTCTTCAAAGATCAAATGGTGTTTCAGCAAGGTTCTGAATCATGAGAATGCATTGTCCTGGTCACCATGTAACCCCATTGTAGAGAAAGAAAGAAAGAACTTACAGACTTTTGTAAAGATATGAGAATATGTAATACATACGAGAATGAAAAAGTTGGAGAATGGTAAGTCATTAGGAACAACTAAAAAGTTGGCTTTATATGTGCACATAATGAGGTGATAAGCAGCTGAAGAAGATTCTCATCAGCTTTACTAAAGGTTTAAATTGTGTTGTATATGTGGTTTAAGTCATTGAAGGAGCTTGAACAGTGATGGATATATTATTTCTATGAGTAGGAAGGGACATAGAGTGAAAAGTGGTGGGACTCAAGCCATGTAGAACACCTAGAAGTGATTACTCTAGGTTCACGTCCAGATTCAGGCAGTGGTTTTGAGTATTAGAGGGAGCCACTGTCTTGAAAACAAATGAGGATATAGCAACACCCTGACCGAACTTGGATGGTCTTCCATATTGTTGTTTATTTACTAACAATTTCCCTGATCTCACTCCAGTAGTTCTGAACTAATCACCTGTCTGGACCATTTTTTTGTTTGTTTCGTGCCTCTGTACATTTCTTTCCCTCTGCCCAGAGTAGCCTGTCACTCTTTTCTGCTCAGTTTTCTACTTAACAAGATCTAGCTCAAAAGAGCTTTACTTTGTAAATCTTCCTTCCCTCCAAGGCAGTGATGGACATTCCCTTTACACTGCATTGAAGAAATCTGCCTTCTTTCCTAAATGAAAGCACAGACCTACAACACCATAAGTATTTGTTTGTGGGCTATATTCCCACTTGGCTATAAGCTAAGGGATGGAAGCTATGTCTTGTCTTGTTTTTTCTTGTCTTGTGGAATGTTGCAGGTTTCTGAGAGATGTAGAAAATTCATATAAATTAATGTAAAGTACACAGATGTTTCCTAGGGTCCATAGGAAAACCTAAGAATAATAAATATGTTGAAATATTTCCAACTTCTCTATTTTTATACCTAACTGGTCATGTTTGCATTCAGGGAATGTTGATATAAACACGTAAGATGGATTCAGATACTTTCAAACTAGTAGGCGTGAAAATGACCACATTTCAGTCATTTAGTTAATTAGCAAAAGCAAGTCAGCATTTTACTTTTGTCTTTGGCCAAACCTCACCAGTCTGCGTTTTCCAAATAGGACTTTCATTTCCTTTCAACAGAATAACGGGTAGTGAAGGCTCAGGTCATTTTTAACTACTATTCTTTTCTCTTAATCAGTCTTCGTGTCCTAAGCTTCATTTTCCTTCTGTCATTCCAGACGTTTTCTGTTGTTAGGAGCTATTCAAAATTATAATGTTCAATTCTGTTTTCTAAGGCCGCTACTCAACAAATTCCTTTTTTTTAAAATGTCATATCCGTGTTTTACACACTCCTTTTATTTACACACTCCTTCCATGACTATGCATTTATCACTTGGTCCCTTTTCCAAAGTGATAAATTCTGCTTTAAAAGATGTCCTATTAAGTATCCACCAACTACCAAGTTTGATAAAACTCATTTGAGGTTACTCGGGTGGCTCAGTCAGTTAAGTGTCTGACTTTGGCTTAGTTCATGATCTTGCAGTCTGTGAGTTCAAGTCTTGCGTCTGACTCTGTTGCAACAGCTCAGAGCCTGGAGCCTGCTTCAGATTCTGTGTCTCCCTCTCTCTCTGCCCCTGCACTGCTCACTCGCTTGCTCTCTCTCTCTCTCAAAATAATAAGCATTAAAAATTAAAAAAAACCCAAAAACTTATTTTGAACCATTTCTCTCATAAAAGGGTGTTAGAGACTAAAATAGTCTGAAACATTACTGGTTTTCCTTGGGGCGCTTGGGTGGCTAGGTCGGTTAAGCGACCAACTTTGGCTCAGGTCATGATCTCACAGTTTGTGAGTTTGAACCCTGCGTTGGGCTCTGTGCTGACAGCTCAAAGCCTGGAGACTTCTTCTGATTCTGTGTCTCCCTCTCTCTCTGCCCCTCCCCCACTCATTCCCTCTCTCTCTCTCTCTCTCTCTCTCTCTGTCTGTCTCAGAAATAAACATTAAAAAAATAAAAAAAAATACTGGTTTTCCTATTCTCTTACAAAAATTAAATATACTTGTATGCCATTCCTTCTTAGCTAATTTAGTTTTGCTTCATGTTGGTAACCTGACCCGGATTATTCTTAGAACAGGTTGCCTTTCTCTACCAGGAGAACATATTGAAGAAGCTAGTTGTATGGGAGTTTGGGAGGGAGTTCGTGGACAGGCAGATATGACCTTTGGTCAACTGATGACTTTACAGATTAGTTGCTATGTGACCCTTGGTGAATTATTTAGTCTTTAGTTTCCTCAAATATAAACCAACCAAACAAAATCGATAATATCTTTCTCACGGGATTTTTGTGAAGTTTGGAAGTAATGTATATACCAAGCCTATAAGCTGTAGTTAGAAAATATTTATTTAATATAAAACCTATCTAAATAATATATATTACTTGCCTCTACATGTATTTAAGCCTAGCAATTCCAGTTTTTCAACAGGTAGCAAAATATAAATGCCTCATTGTCTAGCTTGGAACCCTTCTTAGAAAGCCATAGTTAGGTTAAACTGTGCCATGCTGAACACGACTTCGCAGCTGTGAGTGGCAGGTCAACATTAGGAAGAAGGTCAACACTGTCTATTGAAAATACAAAAGAAGTTCTAGCTAACAGCTCTACATAACAGAAGTTGGACCTTAATATTAGGATCACCAAAAAGGATTGTTTATAAAATAATACCAGTTATCTCAAGTTGCTTTTATACAGAAATGACTACGTATGCTTTTTATAGATCACTGGATTATATGTTCAAGTACATAGATTAACTCCCTAGCATCCACATAATATGCACGGAAGACTTTTAGGTTGGTTAATATGATACCGAACGAGGAAAACGTCTGAATAAAATATAATACGTACAGAATCTCATTTTTCTCAGTGTTAGTAATGGTTGCTTGTTTAAAACATGTGGTCATGAAAAAGAAAGTTCACTGGGAAAGGATTTAACATTTATTAAGAACTTCTTAATGCATCACTTCCACTGCTGGATGCCATTACCTACATTGATTAATTGGATCTCCGAGCACTACTGAGGGAGAGAGTGTTTCCTCCTGTTTATACAGGAGTGAAGGGAGTTCTGTGGAGAGTTTCCCCCCAGCAATACGGGGCAGTAAGTGCTGAGGTTGAAACAGTATTGGTTGCTGGGCTATGCGACACAATTCAAATTCCCTCTCATGGGGGAGTTTGGTTTAACATTTATGGCTTAAAATATTGCTTCTGGTTTTCATATTGTTGTCTTGAAAGAAAAGTCACTGGACCAGTTGGACTTAAGAGAGGGTTGTAAGCATCAGGCCATAATGCAATTGAACTTGTTTTCTCTCTTTGGGGAAGGATGGATTAATATCAGCCATCTTCCCTGTTAGCATAAAATGTACACCAAATGTTGTCAAATATTTGCATAATTAACATTCAACTATTTCTCGTTATGATTAGTTAACATTAGTCTACCTAGAAGTGTTTTGAGATGCTCTAAGAAATAGTTTCATTTCCTCAGTGTTTTAGTTTTATACATATAAATAGAGCATACACACACATACAATCTGTGCACTCTTCAGTAAACGTAATGGAAATTTTCTAAATTATCATAAAATTACCATTTTAATATTAATCATTATTACCAATAAATTACAAGGGTACTATATATGTGTCTTACTTATGGAGAATAGACCTTTCAAGTCTATCAGAAGACTAACTTAGTTAACTTATACCCCAGAATGTTACATAGATGAAAGAAAATTAAAAATAACAAAGGTAACAGAAGTTTCATGTATCCTTTCCATTGTTTTCTCCTTTATTTGTTGTAATAGAATCTGTGTATGTAACTCAGATGGTAGTTTTACTATTGACTGAGTGAGTCATATAACTACAACTTCCTGAGTGATTTCAAACAGTATTGTGAATGTTCAGTCAAGAGCAAATGAGACTTTGCTGATAGCTGAGAGTTCTAATCCCTTAAAACTACTAAACAAGGGCTCCTTTTGGCCATTCCATGATGGAATAAATTTATCAGTTTAAATTAAAGTGCAGAAGTTCCTACTTTCCTATTGCCACCTTCCCAAAAATCATCTCGTGGACGCCAAATACATCGCTTTTATTCACACATCATAGTTTGTATATTATATATTGAAACTTCAAGCCCCTTATCAGTAATCTTTAAACACCTCAATTATCACTAATGGAATAGGTTGTCCTAGGGAAGAAGAAGAAGAGAAAAAAGGAACTCTGTGATATAAAAAAATGTGCTCGTGCATATTAGCACCATATATGGGAGGTGATTTTTGCAAAGCTCAAAGAGAATAAGCATCTTCATGGTCAGAATAAGGTAAATGCCTACAGTAAAGTCTGCCTTTGAGGAAGGAGGGTCAGAAATGTTATACTATTCTTATTATAAATAGAATAACTACCCACTTTTTAGAATTCCATGGCGAATCTCTTTCCTTCGTAACATTGTCATGAGAACATATAAAAGGTTGGCCATTCTCCCAGAAAAATTCCTACACTTTCAGGCTTCTTTTTCAATTAATGTTATGTTCAAATTTCAAAATTTACAGCAAAATTATTGAAGTTGTTTTGCTGCTTACTTAAAACAAGAATGTTTCCATGCGGCGGCGAGATTCAGTGTTTTTTATTAAAAAATGATGAAGGACTCATTTTCAAAATCACTTTCTATGAACCAAAATAGTGAATTTTAAAGTTTATTATTTGGAAAGTTCAAAAAAGGTATGCTTTCTAATTGTATTATTTCTAAAACATGAAAGAACACAACGCAGTTTCTATTGCTATGTAACAAGAAACCACAAACTCAAGGCTGTAAAATAACACAATGCTGGAGGTAAGAAGCCAATTCGTGGCACAATTGAGTTCTTTGCTCTGTGGGATCACAGGCTGAAATTAAGGTGTCTGCGAATCTAAGTTCTCATCTGGAGGCTGTGCTGGGGAAATCCATTCCCTACATCTTTCTGGTTGTTATTATTATTTAGTCCCTGTAGTTATAGAATTGAGGTCTTTTTCTTTGACTGTGGTCAACGGGGAGATACTCTCAGCTCCAGAAAGTTGCCTACAGTTTCTGCCACATGGCTCTCTCCAGCTTTAAGCCAGCCGTGGTGCCATGAATCCTTCCCTTGCTTCAAATCCATGACTTCCTCGTTTCCCCCACTGAAGACAATTATCTACTTTTAAAAGGCTCATGTAATTAGGTCAGACCTTCCTGGATCACTTCCCCATCTTAAGGTCAACTGTGCCTTATAACATAGCACGAGTAAAATCCATCGTTTGACACGCCCAGGCATTGTGTGGCACCAGTACCACAGAAGCATGGAAATATTAGAGGGCATCTTTGAATGCTCCCTCTCAGGGTGAATCATAGAGCTTCTAGAACCTCTCAAACTCTACAGCTCCTCAAAAGTGATGCTTTATAATGCCAATTTAAATACAAAACACGAGAGTGAATCATTCATAACGTGTATCAGCTATGGAAATCTTCCAAAATTCTAAAAGGAGACAATACGTATATATTCTACTTATACCTTTATGTGAGTTTTTAATTACTGCACAAAAGAAGCATATAACAAAAAGAAACACTAAAGTACACATTTGTTTTCATTCTGGTAGATTTTTTTCCCCTTAAGAAACGTGTTATTCTATCAATAAAGATATAAAGATATAAGGATACTATTTTCACTCTTTTTTTAGATGATTGTGTCCCTCTAAGAACTGCATTTATTTCCCGACCTAAAGTGCCCTTACTCCGGAGAGGGCCATAATGAATCTAGGTGTCAAAGTTTTTTTCCAGCCCGACAGGTAGCTCCAGAAAAAGATCGGCCATTAAAGAAGTCCTGGACTGGTCAGAGGGGCGCCTGGGTGGCTCAAGTCAGTTAAGCATCTGACTTCAGCGCAGGTCACGATCTGATAGTTCATGGGTTCAAGCCCCGCATCGGGCTCTGTGCCGACAGCTCAGAGCCTGGCGCCTGTGTCAGATTCTGTGTCTCCCTCTCTGTCCCTCCCCTGCTCACGCTCTGTCTTGGTCTCTCAAAAATGAATAAATGATTTTAAAAAAATGAAGTCCTGTATTGGGTAGAAACATCCAGGCCCTTGTATCACCGCCTTGCTCTGTTATTGGCGGGGGGACATGTGGGAAGGGCATGTCGTCAGCTTAACAGAGAAAATGGACTCTTTAGTTGTTAATGGCTGGCAGCTAGCAGGTAACCCCACTCCCTGACAACAGTTCTGAGAGAACACCTCAGTGTGTACCATACGTACAAAGCAAATAATCTAACTTCCATTGTGTTGTATTTACCCTGAAGCTACCTTCACAGAAGCACATGAACAAGAACGTTATGACATGGCTGTCAAAACAGTGACATAATAAGATACACACATGTGATTGATATAGTTCTTCCAGTAGGCACCAATAAATATTTGCTTCAGCATCAACCAAAACTCATTCTTGTCATTCACGAAGCATAAGTTGCAATGATTGGCCATGTTACATTGTGAGGAAAGTAGGAAGTAGTCGTGAATTAAAAAAAAAAAAAGTTGAGTTATGCTGTACAAATGTGTACTTTATGCATATCAATTAAGGACATAAGGAGGAATTCAGACCTACTGAGATGTGATTGGCCAAGAAGAAGAGAGATGGAGAAAATTGTTCATTATCCCAATGAATCTGGCATAGTTCTAGGAATTAGGAGGACGAAAACAGATGTGGCTTTGTGGACCAGCTACACCTTCATAGATGCATGGAAAAGGAGAGCTATAAGAAAGTTGCGCAAATATTGTGAAATGATGGGGTTGTCCTAATATAATCATGTTTGCCCTGTTAGAAGGAACGGTGAGAAGGACTATCAAAATAGAAAATTTCAAAACTGACACTCAGCCCATCCATCTCTATAATGCAGAGGACATGAGTGTCTGTGTACGTTTCCTTTACTTTCTCTCAAATTCACAGAAGCCCAAGAGAGTCAGGAAGGGACCTCGGCAATATCATTATTGATACCTGTGCATGAACTGCCTGGATTTGTTCAAAGGAGATTTATATATGAAATAGTTCTGGAATCCTGTAAGCTGCTCTGATCTTTATTCATTCTGGTTTCTGTTGGGCTAAATTTTATCTGTAAAAGAAGGTTGTCACAGGTGAATTACTAGGATGATAATGACTGGAAAGAATGAGGATTCCCGTAACTTACAATAGGAAGAAAAGAAGGACAGGAAAACTTATTGGTTTAAAGCATTTGTGTATTAACGAGCTTTAGAAGAGGCTGATGTTGTCACACATTCCTGGGTACAGTATTAGGAATAACAAATTGGCATCTCTAAAATGGCAGGTAACAAAGACATAAAAAGTCCCCGGTGACCTCATGCAATTTCTGAGATCATTAGGGAGTTGCCTAACTACCTCACTTACATCTCATCAAGTGAGACCTCAGTTTCACCCCTGCTGATCTCTCTGCTCCGGTTTCTATTTTCTTTAATTGGAAAGTCAGGTAGTGACACTGGTTTTGGAAGGAATCCAAGATACTCATGCATGAACTACTGTGTGTTTCCAAAAACCAAAACAAAAACCTAGAGCAATGACTCTTGAGAATCTTTAACCTTTACTTGATATTTGTAAAGAAATAACTTTAGGATAATTAGTACAGAATAAATACCTCCAATTTGACAATACACAAACATCCTTGAATGAAATCAATTGACACTTGGAGATGAGTTGTGGAAGAAAATTTTTAGAGAAAGGAAATGAAATCACTTTCCGCCAATAAACCAGACAGGTAGTGCTCCTATACTGCAAATCAAATAGAGTGTCCAGCATCTGTGATGAGGAAATAGGGCATCTGTAAAGGATGGGTAACTGATGTTGAGAAAGACAGGGCAAGGCCCACCTATCAATCCACACAATGTAAGCCATTTTCCTAAGTGTGTGTTTGTTTTGTTTTGTTTTGTTTAAGATGGTGGCCACTTCTGGATTTGTAAGATGAAGACTTGTGAATGCATTACCTAATAATACCTCGTAAGTCAATATAGGTTTAGATATACACAATAAAAGCAAACTTTGGAGGAAAAGGAGAACTCAGTAAAGGACCCAGACAATAGAATATATTAGAACTCTTAAGAGAGCAAGATATTTTTCAACAAGAATGGACAAGCTATGTTTTACAGAGAAGGTGGAGTAACATTAGCCTGAAAGGGAGGATAAGAAATTCTAACAAACCAAGATTTAAAAAAAAATGGTTAGTATGGTGAGTAGAATGATGTCTTTTCAAAGGTGCCTATACCTTATGCTCATGACCATGTAGATGTCCTAATCTCCTAGTTAATAAATCTAGTGTTTATGTTGAGAGTATAGTACCATTACATTTGGTTACATAGGTAATGGCTTACTTCCACACTAGCCCAGATGGGTAGAAATATTAGATTAGGAGTCAAGGTTTGGAGAGTTTATTTTCCACAAAATTCCAGAAGTCAGCATTTGAAACTAGATGTGCATGTTTCTCATCACTTTGCTGCCTTACTGCCTTTAATTGAATGTGCCAGGCCCTGTATCATACATTTGAATGATCTGGATTGTTTGGGGTTATGCAATTTCCAGCAACATATGATTCATCTGCCGTTGGAGACGAAGTGTAGCCTTTGAGGGAATTACACTCTTAAATTTGAGAATGTAATTTGATCCACAAGGCTTGGGCAACGTTCCTTTCTCTGAAAAATGTTTCTCCCATGTCACCAGAATCTTAAAAGTTTTCCATGTTTCAAAAGTTAAAGAACAAACAGAATAAAACACCTTACCCTTTATCAGATGAGAAGAAAGCTAGATTAATTTGTCTAGGGACAAATAACTCATTAGCAGTAAGTTTGTAAAGGAGGCAGAGTTCCCTAAATCATCCTTTGGTTGTCTCTGAATTTTGTAGTATTCGTAGGCTGAAATCTACCAAATAAAGTTAGGTCCTTGGAATACACCAAGTTAGGAGGGAGAGGGAACACAAATGACATTTCCCTTGATATTTTCCTTGCATAAGACCTTAGAACAAGCCGTCACCTTTCCACAGCTCTAAAGAAACCTTTATTTTACATGCAATGCATGCTCAGCAAGGGGTTCAGAGGGAGGAAGCGATTAATGATACTTGTGTTAGTGACAAGAAGCAGCATCTGTCTCTTTTAAAAAAATGTGTCTTCTTCTACAAAGTGACAAGGTTAAATGAGGTAATCCCTAAAACATTTTTTCAACGGAAAGGTCTTCATACTGCAGACCAAAACTATCAGAAAATATTGAAATATCTGAAGGACAGGTGTGTCTCAGATCAGACAGATTGGGGCATAAACACTGCGTTGAGCTATACCAAAAGCTTGAGGCTGTTGCAAAACAGACTTGGGAAAAAATCACAAAAAATGGAATGAATGGCTTCCCAGGAAGAAAACAGACTGTCTGAAATTGAGTCCCCCATGTTTCGCCCTTCAGAATGAAACAACTTCAACTTTCAGATTCTAGAGTTGTTTTTGCCTAAGTGGCTATAATGCTTACATTTCCTGTCCAATTTGAAAAATTAAATTCCTTATTTTGGAGTTATTCCTTATTTTATATTTGGGATATTTGATATTTATTCAAATATCAAGTCAGAAAGAAATTTTTTTTGCAATGTATCATTTGCCACTGACAATTAGATTCTTTATGTTCCGCCCATGCCAATGGCAAACCATGTATATGACTATATTAGTTCCCATAAAGACTAATCTATTCTATTAATGTTAGTAATGCTTGCATAATTGAAATGTAGTTATGCGGGTGGTCTTTCGTTTACAGACATTACTTTCTTTGAATGAACATTAATTATTGGCTATGTATTTCTAAACTCCTTGTGGTGATGTTATTCTAGTGATAATATAAACATAAGCACAGCATACAATTTGTACATACTTATTTAAAAGTACTCTGATCATGCAGTGTCACCATATAAAAGAGGAGGAACCTCACACAAGAATGACACAATGCTCAGAAATTACATAAAAATTAAAAGAAGTTCTTACAATAAAACAGATGGCTCCAGAAGCAGCTGTGTTGTTTCATTTCTGAAGCGTGTTAGACACATATGTGGATGGGAATGTGGAGTGTGTAGGGGGAAAGAACTGTGACTGTACATGGAAATAAGAAATTGATGGAGTTTTGGCTTTTTTACTATAAGATTAACACATGAGGGCCAGGGATTCAGTTACCTTGAAGTACTTTGCTAACCATAAAATGAAGGAGAGAATGCTACCCTTACATAAACTTTACTTTAAAAATGCACTGTGTGGGGCACCTGGGTGACTCAATTGGTTAAGTGTCCAACTTTGGCTCAGGTCATGACCTCATGGTTCATTAGTTTGGGCCCCACATCAGGTTCTGTGCTGACAGCGTGGAACCTGGAGCCTGTTTCAGATTGTGTCTCCCTCTCTCTCTCTGCTCCTCCCCCATCCGTGCTCTGTTTCCCTCTCTCAAAAATAAACAAACATTAAAAATAATAAAAAAAAATGCACTATCTTTCCATTTTTTATTTAAAATCATTGTATTTTATGGGCTTTTTTTTTTTGGTTTCTGTTTTTGTTTTTTGCAAACCCCCCATATGTATTCCAAAATTACAGTGCTTTGGAGACACTTATAATGGTTAATGGCATATGTCAACTTATCTGGGCCACAGGGTGCCCGGATAATGGCTTAAACATTATTTCTGGATGTATCTATGAAGATGTTTCTGGATGAGATTGACATCTGAATTGGTAGACTGAATTAAACAGATTGCTCTCCCCATAGTGAGTGGGCCTCACCCCATCTGTTGAAGGTCTGAATAGAATAAAAGACTGAGTAAGAAGGAAGTATTTTTCTTCGTCTAATTATCTTCAAGCTTTAACCCTGTCTCTTATCTTTGGACTTGGACTGGACTATACCATTGGCGTTCCTGGATTTGGACTTATCTACCTCTATACTCATGTGAGCCAATTTCTCATAATGAATCTCTTTCTATACACACGTAACACATACACATACAGGCACACCCTATTGGCTCTGTTTCTCTGGAGAGCTCTAATATATGGATCAACATTTACTCTTTACTGCTCCTTTCAGGAACCTTGTAGTAAAACCTATAAGCCATATAGAATGTATTTCATGGCCAATGAATGCAAGTCCACTAATTGCTCCCATGTGGAAACCTTAAGATCCATCATACAATTGAACATAGACCCACCCTCCCCCTTTTCTTTTTAACTCCTTAGCAATTAGATGATCGTGTCAGAAGACTGTCATCATCAGTTCTTCAGTAATTACAATGAGTAAAATTCCCCGCCAAGTTACAATAGACACACAGCATTAGTCAGACATAAATTGTATACTATGAGCCCTTGAATTTATGGGATTGTTAACTATCGCATGGGGTAGCCTATGCTGGCTGCTGTGTTCCTAGAATTCTCATGTGACCTATTATATGCTGGATTTTATTATAGTTTATTTTCTTAACAATACCAGGCATTGTGAGAAACTTTGCAGATATTAGAACACAAAGGTTGTTGTTGTTTTTTTCCTAAGATAATCAGTCTCAGAAATATTAACTTACTGAAACTTACTGATAGTGATAGAATTGGTCACCAAACTCAAGTAGGCCCTGACGCCCTTTCTAATCTTCCCTAAGAACCTTTGATTTTTTGGATTGTTCCTGATTTCACTTTATAACTGGATAAACTTTTGTGGTTGAGTACTTTTTTCCTCTGGTTTGCTCTGTGTTGTAACTGAAGTTATTTTTGGTTGAGATTTGAGAGATGAAGGGTACTTTTAGTATTTTAACCTTCAAGACAGTATGTTAGAAAGTCATTAAGGGGCACCTGGGTGGCTCAGTCCATTAAGCATATGACTCTTGATTTTGGCTCAGGTCATGATCTTGGGGTTCATGAGTTTGAGCCTCATGTCAGGCTCTGTGCTGACGGCTCAGAGCCTGCAGCCTGCTTCAGATTCTGTGTCTCCTGTCTCTCTGCCCCTTCCCTGCTCACTCTCTGTCTCAAAAATAAACAAACATTAATTTTGTTTAAATCTTTAAAAAAATAAAAAATAGAATTGTAATCAATATCAGAAAGAAGTACAGGTCTCAAAAAGTGCAATAAATTAAGGGCACAACTGTTTTCAAAGGGTGTGCCCCAAAGTTACTGGCCTCTGACTTCCACCTGGTGAAGTGCATAAGCTACGGACAACCTCTCTATCAGCCTCTTTGCATAATGGAAAACTAATGACTTCGTCTTTGGTTGTAAAGATTAAATAGGATGACACAGGTAAATTATTCAGCCTAGCAGATAATACAACCTCAATAAATTTTAAATGATAGCTTAAAAAGAAGAAATGAAGGAGAAAGAGAACCAGATGGAGAGGGAGGAGGAGGAGGAACCAGGTTCCAGTCTTTGGGGCTGCCTCACTCAAAGCTTTTAGAGGACAGAACCCTGAAGGTTTTCCATGTTGTTTTGGACAACTCACTAATATGCCATTGTATAATTTCTTAAAAAATTTCTCTAGATATCCCAGTTAATCAGGCCCAGAAGGGGCGTGTGGCTAAAAAATTTAACAAAACCAAATGAAAACAAGAATAGATGCAGGCAGAAAACATTGAAGAGCTCAAGAAAGGGAAATAAAAGACACACGGGGCTTATAACAGAACAAATGAAAAGCTGTGTCTACTAAAACGTGTTGTGTATGAAGAGGGCTTTGAATCTGAAAGTAAGCAGGCCTATAGCATTCTGAAATTTGTCAGGAAGGAAATAAAGATGTTTTATTTCAAAATAAAGAAAAGCATCAGGATGGGTACGCTTGTACTCTTCCAATATATGAAAGGAATCCTGAAGAAAAAGTTCTTTTTTTAGCTTCAATGAACAATTTAGGTTCATTGCTTACTGTTCATTCAAAGGGGACATTCTTAAATGTTAGAGTTAATGGGATCCCAGGAAGGCAGTCCTTATGAAATAGGTTGCCTCCTAGCATGGCAAAGTCCTCATCAAAGACAGGATCAGTAGTTGCTCTTCTGCCTTCTGGCGAGATAAAAAAGAGAGATCAGTAGCCACTGGGAGACTGGGGCAGTGGATATTTAAATATCCTTTACGCGATGAAATCACATGTCTACTATTGCACATACTTCTGTTAAACGTTACTCCCAGATTCATCAAGCATTCATTAAGCATGTGCTATGAGTAGGGCACTATGAGCTGATGTTACTCATTCATCATCTCATTTCACCTTTGGAGAAGGTAACATCTTTTTAGGAAAGTGAGGGATAGAGACGTTGAATAGTGTGTGCGTGATCACAAGCCACTATACCAATTTTCCCATTGAGGAGCCCTAGCAACAGGATTCTAAAATGTGGGTTTTTCACGTCTTTCCTTCTAAACTGTGAACAGTCTATAAACATTTCAATGTTCCTCATGATGTCTTGCCTGGTTTGTAGAATCATGATACAATGCTACTGCACTATGTTTCTGAGTCATCTTTACACGATACAGCATTGGGGCCTAAACAGACATCTTTGGTTCACAGTGGTTTAGTTCTTACTGGTGTATTACCATCCTTTTCATCTTGATGAAAATTAAATATGAAAACTTGATTTAAAAATCAAACCTAGGGTTTAGAAGTCTTTAATGTGAATATTATTTGAGTGACTTGTGTCCCTCAGATAGCTAACATCGCATACATTTCTTTTCTCTAATTCAATGACTTGAAAATATAAAATTTGTTTTTTGAAATGACTGAACAGCTCAGGATGTGGTTTTCTTTCCCTTTTCTGAGAAAAAGAAAATCAAGCTGCTTGGCCTATGTGATAAAACAATGTAGATAAGGTTCACGTGAAAAGGTGCAAGATGAAAATGTGAGAATGATCGGAGATGCCGGCACTGTCCCACTATCTAAACGTACTTTTAAAAATTTTGAGGAACTCATTATTTTGTTTTAAACAGAAAATGGATCTTAACTGCTGGCATAATACTGTCATATCCTTTCAGATGAGTCAGCAGTCACAAAGCCAGCACATTAGACAACATTTTGCAGATGAGAAGAGACAGAATAATAATTCTGTTGAAGATAACCAAGCAAGCGATAGAATACATGGTAAGAGATCATTGGTATTAGTCAAAGCAGAATTCTAGCTGTAATACCATATACATTTGCTATTTAAATAGCAAGAAGCATTCTATGCTTTATGGCAAGACAAGTTGAGATGTTTAGACATATCTGAGGTACACATTTATGGATGTATCACCAGCATTGATTCAGGAGTGAAGTTGTGAACAGAGTCAGCCAGAGTTGAAGGCTCATGAGTACTCATCCGTTCTGATTCTAATGCAAAATTATGCTTTCTTTGGCCAATATTTCCTTTTTTTGTTTTGTTTTGTTTTTGTTTTGTTATTTTGCTTCATGATCCAGGATGAGGAGTATCCCTCTTACTATGGATAAATAAAACATAATAAAAACTGAGTTAAAATTCTTTGTTACATAATTATTATTCTACCGTTTATTATATTTATATAACTGGGACTAAAAAAATAATCTCTGGACAGCATCCTGTGACTTCCTTATCTGGAACTTCTGAAATTCGGTCAAGAGTTTCATATATGTGTGTGTGTGTGTGTGTGTATGTATGTATAAGAAAATTGTCACAAGATTAGATTTCTTATTTATAAAGCAATCTGAGAAAATGGCATACTTCAAATCAGATAAAACTTGCTACTTTTTGAGAAAGAAAAAGCTTGGAACCAGGAGACTTTTTTCTTTCACATAAAAACAACATGACAGCTTACTTAACAGCATGAAATAATGACTACAATAAGAAAATATTTAATTTTCAAGAAAAACACATCAGAAGAAATTTGATTTTAGAGATGATCTCCCTTTGACAAACTTTCATTCCTTCTTAATATTTCATACTCTTTAAAAAATAAAATAGTGTATGTGTTCATTTAGGGTATCATCAGACTATTAGCATTTCAGTTTGGCTCATTCTTTGATGTGGGAAGCTTCCCTGTACGTTCTGGAATGTTTAGCAGCACATTTGGCTTTTACTTACCAGATGCCAGTGGCAACCCCTCAGTTATGACAATTAGTAATGTCTGCCAACATTGCCAAATGTCCCCCGGGGGCGGGGCTTAAATCTTCCCCTGGTTGAGAACCACTCATTTAGGGCCACCATAGTTGACCTGCTTTTCCCCCTGAGAGCTGAGATCATCTTCTTGCTTTCTTTTCTGTTTCTTCTGTCTCCATTATAATTTAACAATCTCCTATCTCTACCTTTATGGGAATTACCGAAAACATCTATTTGAAGGTATTACACAAGAGCATTTCTTCCTCCTCCTACTGTGGACACACATCGGGAGACTGAACCTAAGAGAGAATGGAGACTAGATTCCCACTGTCATTCACCCATTGGACAAGGCATAACTGTGTAGAGCAGTAACGATAAAAACTTCCCTGGTGCTCTGTTTCTATTATTATGACCTCACATTTGTAAATGAATTGTGTAGACCTTAGAAATCAATGTCTCCATACTGACAGCATAATAAAGGGTAGCTGTGTCTTTAGGCCAGTCTCCAAAAGTCAATTTACTTATAAAGCAGTTGAAATCTCTGAATGCTGATCTCTTTAATTTTAAGACCTGGTAACAGGAATCCAGGCAGTACAGTTTTAAATAAGTAGATGAAACAGACAGTGGATTTTCCCTCCTCTGAGCCAATGTGATAAAACACACTAAAAATCAAAATGTCCTTGCTTTGATATCTATGCCATTTATTCAACTCCCTAAAATTAAATTTTATGGAAGTTCCCTCTAGTTACTCTATGCTTATTCTCCACATATGAAAACATTTCTTCTCTTAGTTGATGCCATATTTGGAGAAATGTCAGTTAGCCAGTGAAGGGAATCACATATAGATTCTAAATCCCTATACAGATTAGTTAATAAATTTATTAATAAGTATGCTTGTTGACTGCATATGTTCACAATCACATGTATTTAAAAAAAAAGATGTTTTTGTAACCCTAAATCCTTTCTCATTGTCTTTTTTTGAAAAGCAGAGTAACATTAAATGCCTATTTACTTGGAATTCAATATACCTAGCGTGATGGTGACCACAAAGGTGGTTAACACACGATTCATGTCTTTAGGAATGTTTGAAAGTTAGAGAAAGATTGATAGAAATAACTATAGGAATAAAATAAGGTTGGTAGGAGAAGGTTCTTTATTGTGATGTGCCCTGGGAATGATTGTAATAGACATGAATAGTTATGCACATCTGTTTCACCTCCTATACATTCTAAGTGTGACTGGCCTAATTATGTGCTGTTCACCCACATATTTAGCTCCCATATACTAATTTTGCAAAAGCAGAATTAAGGTCAATTTAACCAAAGAGAAAATGAGGCAGCTAAGCCTTATATTCACTTGGTAACTCTTTCTAAAAATACAAAAAGTCCTCTTGGAGTTACACTGTGGTGAAGATGTTATGTTACCTCTGCCTTGAAAACTCTCAGTTGAATAAGGAAAAAACCTTGGATTGGAGTTAGGTCTCCATCCCTGTAAGTCACTACTACCTAAGTCAGTATTGCAGAAATTATAGTTATGATTTTATTTTTTTATATTTAAAATGTTAGGAAATTTGCTGAACTCACCAAAACCTGGCACTTCTTTTAATATTAAGGAAATTAATTTGCTCTTATTTTCTTATAAGAAATTAGGATATATGGTTGACATTGTCAGATTGTCTATTGTCTCCCTATAGCCACTAAGCCATTGCCTGCCTATATATATATATATATATATATATATATATATATATATATATTTTTTTTTTTTTTTGGTTAAGTACATGGCACCTAAGAATACAGATTATATTTTCCATCCTCTCTTAAAGCTACGTATAGACATGTGAACATTTCTGGAAAAAGATTAGGTTTAAATAGTATATATAATATGCAGCAGTGGTTGTTAATGAGAGGGTGTGGTGTCTCTCCTTAAACCTTTCTCTTCAGCTTGTGGGAAGTGATGGATGGAAGGCTACTGGTGGCCTAGAACTTCTAAACTCCTAAGGCCAGGTTAAGAGCAATGTCCTGGGAATGAGAACCTGAATTAGGACACCCTTGGAGCTTCATACCAGATTCGGACTAATTCTGTGCCATTTTTACTTGAAAGGAAGATTCTCTTTACAACATTGCTTTTTGTGCTATTTCAAGTGGCATGTAATCATAACACAGGCAATTTGGCTTGCTATGAAAAAAGGAAGAATCTTGGAAAGAGCCCTTTCAAATGCCAGGATTTTTCTTTGGGTTTATGCTATATTCCTTTCCCTAGAGTGGGAGAAGCACACAGGTCATGGAGCAGGCTCTTTTTTTTTTTTCTTAAGTTTATTTATTATTTTGAGAGAGAGAGAGAGAGAGAGAGAGAGAGAGAGAGAGAGAGAAAGAGAGAGAGAGAGAACACGAGTGAGCATGTGCAGGAGTGAGCAGGAGAGGGGGAAGAAAAAAGAAAGGGAGAGAAAGAATCCCATGCAGGCTTCCTGCTGTCAGCACAGATCCCTATGTGGGGCTCCATCCCGTGAATGGAACCATGAGATCATGACCTGATGAAATCAAGAGTCTGAAGCGTAACCCACTGAGCCACGCAGGTGCCCCATGGAGCAAGCTTTTAATGTCCCGTGTATACCTTTCCTCATGACTCAGGTGATCGGTCTGAAAGTGCTAATATAACACTTGTGAACACAATAGTTTCACAAAGCCTAATATTAATAGTCAATGTTAACTGTCAAACTTTTGTTTCAGGCAAGACAGTTCTAGTGCCCTGAAATTCTTCAGCAGGGATAAAATAATACTCCTTGTAGGCATAAAGCAAATGAAAAGGCTTTGAGTAAGCTGACAAATAATGATAAGGAAAACACCTTAAGTTCACTGCGTGCTCCTTAAATTCTTGTCTCTGTACTAGCCAACACCAATGACGTTCCTTACATCCTTCGTGCTTTAGATCCTTTACCCACATAGCAGCCACTTAGGAAGAGGAAATATTATAATACCCGGTAACCAAAAGGGAAATTGTGTTTCAGGGAAGGTGACTCACTTAGTTAGATTCATAACAGCAGCGAAGATGGAGAGCCAGAATTCAAGTTAGATCATCTGATTCACCACCCCATCTTACCTTGCTACCTTCCGGGTCACTTCCCTTCACCTCCTTCTCTTTATTTCTCACTCTGCCCTCCCTGGATCTGACAGTTCGAAGCACCATTTCCAGCTGTTGATAGAGCAATTGTTTTTAGTTCTGGGGGCTTTTCAGAGCTCATCATGCCACATCAACATCTGCCACTGTGCCACACAGTGCTTTCACCAGAAGCAGCAAACGTGAGAAAAGTAACAGCAGAGAATTCCCCAGGCGGATGATGAATTGGCCTTCATGACTTTATAAATTCCAATTTTAAATATATAATAGTCATATGGCACGACCGTATCATAGGTCAAGAGATGGTCCCCCTCTGCCCAAGTTATAATCACTTCATCTTTGAAAGGAATTAAGGTCATGTAGAAATGAGAAACACAAAGCATTTAGAACTGCAGATTATTTAAGATCCAGACTTCACTATACTTATACTCATCTGGATGACTGATTTATTTTGTATTAGGCACTTCTTAAATTAACCATTTAATAACACCAGCAGATCTTGTTCGTAAAATCATATCTTTAGAAGGGACATTAAATTACATTCTGTCTAATCAGGCCTGGAGATATGTTTAGAAATAATGTCACACATAGTCCAAGAATCTTCCTCAACACTAAAAATACTTCATAGTATTGGCAATTACCAAACAGCCCATGTGACCCTAGATGATGTATACAATTCAATTCTCCCTTTTTCTAATTTCTCTCTAGAAGCAATCACTACTAAAAATTACTACTTTTTAATCAATTAACAGATAATTAGTGAGGTAGTCTCTAATACCAGAAATCTCACTTTTTAGTGTGGAGAGACATATATTTCATGTGCTATGAAGAAATATAATATCATCAATATTCTGAAGAAAATAAAAAAAATAAGGAGGTAGTGGGAGGGCTAGCTGAGGTTGATGCTTTTTAGATAATGTTGTCAAGACAATCTCACCTAGGGGAAAACATTTGGACAGAGACCTGTAAAAAGAGAAGCTAATCATATAGGAAAGAATAAATAAGCCAGAGTGAACAGAGAACATGAGGCCCTAGGGTAGAGACATCCTTAATATCTTCAAGAAAAAGTCCAGAGTGACTGGAGGAAGATATTCTGAGCAATGATAGTATAAGACAGAAGGTAGGTTGTGGGCCATTGCAGACCTTTTAAAGACATTGGATTTGATATAGTACAATTTGGTATGTGAAGGGTTTGGGTGATATTGAACAAGGATATGATTATAATTAAATTTCAAAAACAAACACACCCTAGTTCTTGTGTGAAAAATAGACCATTTAGCAGAGAGAGTAGAGGTCAAAAGGCTAGGATGCTATTTCAAGGGTCCAAGGTAGAAATTAGAGTAACTTAAATGTAGTGGATTTCTGGGGCAATAGTAAGCAGCAGTAACAATCTGAATATATTTTCAAGAAAGAGCCCATGGAATTTATTGACAGATTAATGTGGGGGTTGAAAGAAACACAAGAGTTCATGATGACATCTTGTTTTCTGCCTTTAGTAACTGGAAGAATGGAATTTTCTCTATCAGAATTACCCCCACTTGCTGCTATAAATGTTTCTTAACATCATACTTTGATATTTTTCTAAATCTATATTGTTATAAATCTACTGCATCTATTGAGATGGGAAACCCTTAGGGAAAAGGGGGTCAATCATGGGTGCGAGAAATAATTAAGTTTTAGATGTAATAGTTTTGACATCCCAGTGGAGATATCTAAGATGATTGGAGCATGACCTGTAACTTAGGGGGGGGTTGTCAGAATCAGAGATAAATATCACTATGTATTTGGAAACAAAACATTTATAAGACTGGATTTCAAAGAAGATATATAAAGGAGACAGAATTAGCAGTGAGGTGGGAGAAGAATATGCCGGGGTCCAAGCAAACGCAAGTCAAAGATGAGGAATCAACACAAACCAAATGTCATGAACAGGTTCAAGAAGACAGTGAGAAAGAATGAACTGTTGGATTTCAGTGCTTTTAGCCAGAAGCTTTGTCAGATTCCTGGGAAAGAAAGCTTATTGGTGTTTGTTCAGAAAGGAATGGAAGAAGATATAGATAACAATGAAAAATGTTTTGCTATAAGGAAGAGTAGGAGGAAAATGGAATAGATAAAGCAGGATATGGAAACAAGGAAAAAGGGAAAGGTCTATATGTTTAGCATCTTGATATGTTGATGAGAATAATGTAGTAGCTAGGTAATGTTAAAAAGCAAGAGGGACCAATGTAGGAAGACCTTGGAATTAGAAAGGATTGTATTCAACCAATAAAACAAATGGCGGAGGGACCATAAACAGGAATGCATGTACGATGCTATATTTTGTGGTAAAAATGATCTGAAGAGAATCTACAAATCCTTAAGAGAAAATGATTCACCAGAAATATGTGTTTTATAAAGAAAAGAACAAATAGCCACTGGATAATACATGTGAAATTATTTTTTGAATTTTAAAGCATCCTAGCACTATGTTCATTATGAAAAATAAGAATAGAAATTACTATATAAAGAGATAGGGAAATCCTTGAAAGAGGTGGGAGAAATATGTTTTTAAATTGCACAGCTACTGGAACACATATCGGAAACAAAGGTTTGCAGTCTTGTTAACCTAAATTCAAAGTAATTTAAACGAGAACTGTAGCTCTCAAGTGAGCAAATGTTTGCTTTCAAATGGTCTATTGTTAAAGTTTGAAAAGCACAATGTCTTCAAACTGATTTTGAGTTTGCTACTCAATAGAGGAAAGCAATTAGGAAGCAGAGTATTAGCAACTATCACTCACAAAATAAATATTTACTGTCAACCTTACAGAAGTGAAAAGTCCCGTTTCCACAGATAGTCCTAATTGGATTTCAACGGCTTCCTAAGTATTTCATTAAATCTTTGATACTCTTTTAACAAATTGTAGTGCCGTATTATTTTCTTAAGCTTTAAAAATCATCAAATCTAGCTTAGGGCATTAATTACCTAAAACCAAGAGTGTCTACTGGGACTTTGTCCCAGGGTCTCTCTTAGTATTAAGTGATTTCAAAGTACAATTTATGAAAAGTTTTTCAACACCATGGCCAATCAGAGCTTACATGATAGTTTTTGTTACCATTAAAATGAATTCCAAGTATTTTTAATGTTTTCTAGCCACTGAAAACTTCTCACCTGAATATTTATTAAAACTTTAACCTTTGGGGGCACCTGGGTGGCTCAGTCAGCTAAGTGACTGACTTGATTTTGGTTCAGGACATGATCTCAAGTTCCTATGATTGAGCCCCAGGTCTGGCTCTGCGCCGACAGAGTGGAGCCGGCTTGGGATTCTCTCTCCCTTCCCCACTGTTGCTCTCTCTCAATAAATAAATAAACTAGGGGTGCCTGGGTGGCTCAGTTGGTTAAGTGGCCGACTTCGGCTCAGGTCACGATCTCGCGGTCCATGAGTTTGAGCCCCACATCAGGCTCTGTGCTGACAGCTTGGAGCCTGGAGCCTGTTTCAGATTCTGTGCCTCCTTCTCTCTGACCCTCCCCCCATTCATGCTCTCTGTCTCAAAAATAAATAAACATTAAAAAGAAATTAAAAAAATAAACTTAAAAAAATTGAGCTTTTTCTTAAAAAGATTAATTTCTGAAATTAGTGGATGTGAGAAAAATAAACAATAGGGTATAAGTCTATATTCTTTTTAGCATTATGAATTGTGCTATATTTGAAGTACATCAGTTGCCAAAGGAACAACAAGTCAAGTGAATTAATACTTGGTGATGCACTCAAAGTGCTTGCACATGATTTTGTGTATCATCAAACCAGGTTGAGGAATGCAGCTTCATCAATGCATAGGTTTTGAAAAAAAATTGGTGTGATAATAGACACTACCCTCTTTAAGTAATAATAATGTTGAATATAAATGTTGAGTTCATACTATGAGATCATTTATAATATTTATTACATTGGGATTTCAGTATAACCTAAAAGCATAGGTATTATTACAACCATTTTTCTGATGTGGGCCTGGGGGTCTCAGAGTTTAAGGAATGGGCAAGAAGTAACAGCAGTAATTCAATGACTAAGCAAGATTTTGAATTTCAGTTGGCTCTTTATTGTATAAATATTCCCCTGGTTACTAATAGGTGATTAGTTGATAAGGAATATCCAGAAGGCACACATTTCTGGTCCCTAGTGTTGATCTGATCTATAGAAGTTAAGTAAATCTTCTGATTTAGTATCAAAATACTTAGCAACTTCTTCTACATGAATGTTGACATGCTTGTACTTTTCAGTAACACAACTGAAAAGTTTTGTTGTTGTTTTGTTTTTAACAGTTGTATATTATTTGTTTTCTTTTTCACCAGCTCCCTTTAAATACAACAGGGATATGAGTAGGATAAAAATTCAAAGCAGAATTGATTTGCAAATAAAATATACCCTACAATGTCTGCATTTTTCAATGCAAACTATTTATATTGGTATAAAGAGAATATAAATCAGTTTATTTGCTAATAAAGTGTGATGTACTCAAGGAATCTTTTCATATAATATTTCTTCTATCATTATAGCTGTACTGTAAGCTGATAGGAAATATACGTAGGAATGATTAAGTGGCAATTTTACAAGGCAAAAACACTGATAGTGTAAAATAAAATCATAGATGTATAAGTAAAAGTTAGTCACGAAATACAATGGAGTGGGGAGTTCTCAAAGACTATGCTAGAACTTAGGGTATCAGAGCTATCACGGCTGTAAAACTTGACCTAGAGTTTCACCAAGACAGTAAAGTCATAAGATCTATAAGAACCACCAAAAAGCCTTACAAAAAATTAATGATTTGGGGGTGCCTGGGTGGGTCAGTTGGTTAAGTGACTGTCTTTGGCTCAGGTCATGTTCTCATGGTTTGTGAGTTCGAGCTCTGGGTTGGGCTCTGAGTTGACAGCTCAGAGCCTGGAGCCCGCTTCAGATTCTGTGTCTCCCTCTCTCTCTGCCTCTGCCACTCCCACTCCCACTCTGTCTCTCTCTGTCTCTCAAAACTGAATAAATGTTAAAAAAATAAATAAATAAATGACTCAAATACAGGAAATGCTAAAATATAACAAACTTTAGAATACATTGTGAAATACACAAACAAACCACATATCGTATGTTGCCCAGAGAAGAATCTCCTTTGAACAGCACCTGTCTACAATGGCTCCATGGTAATATTTGTGTATTTGTGTACTTGTAGTACACATCTTGGTCGATTTTTACTACGCACCTAAAGCCACGCGTGAAACTTAATTCAGTAAAGATTGGAAATGTTACTAACGTTTTCATTCTTATAGGAAGCCTTTGGTTTGCAAGTCTACTAAAAGCAGGGAAGAGATCAGAACTGGACACAAAGTCAGGAGCAAAGACATACTCAACTTACAGGAGGTCAAGAGAAGAGATACTGTTAAAACATTTGAAATAAGAAAAACAAATTTAACTACATAAAGTTGAAAATATAACTAAGAAAAAATAGTGACAATGATTAAAACCATGAAAGGGAAGAAAAATGAGTGTGGAATAGGAGTGGAGTCTTCCGTCAAGACAAGAAGTGAATAAATAATAAAGTTGATTAATGAAAAAATAGTGGTACATAGCCTCTTATTTATGGACTTGAGTGTAATCCACCTTTAAGATAGAGAAAATATTAGAAGTTGGCCTCTGGGTGAATTGAAGCTTGGGGATTTTTTTCCTTATATGGCTTTCTATTGCTCTTTTCTTTAATATTTATTTTTTTTTATTTTTTAAATGCTAAATGGTGATCCTGTTGTACAGTTTTCTTTGGTTTCATCATGCTGTGACTCTTAGGGCCCTTGCAACTTGATAAACATGGATGTACAACAAAAAGTCAGAGTATTAGTGGTAGTTTCTCCTAACTATATACATGCTCTGAATTTCTGAACAGGTAAGTATAATCATGTGTTAGGTGAGGATAAGAACTCAGTGGTTTACAAATGTTTTAATTCACATTTTTATTTCTGAAATGTAAATGGGGACATTTAGTGCTTTATATACATCATTAAGTACACATTTATATACTTTTATGAGCTAAATGTCTTATAATCCAAAATATTGCTTCATTCTGACAGGTTTTTTTTTTTTTGGACAGATATATTAAGATACTGCATGATGCTTCAGATTATATTTTTGTCTTAAGGTCAGTAAGAAGGTTAATGCTTAGCCATAGTCAGTTCAAGTAGAGTATGGGTGAAATGCCGGTTAAGCAGAATAATGACAGTCCCTTACCAACCAAAATAACACAAAATAATTACAGATTCTAACCAAGGCAGTCTTATTTTTAACCTATGACTGTCAGGACGTAGTCTGGCATTTAGTTCTTTGGAAACCATGCCTTAATTTTCCTTATTTGGTTGAAGTATCATGGGCAATGCATTCATTCCCTATAGTCATCTATATTTTACGAAAGGAGCTTAAGTCAGAAAAAGGCAACAGAGTTTTGTAATAAAAATGCACTTTGACTTTACCACACTTGCTTATGATCTAGGAAAAGCTAAAGACATGATCAAAATACATTACATATATTTTCTTAATTCTGGCAAGTGTGATTACAATTGGAAGCAAGAGAAAGGTTTTTTTTTTTTCTCATATAATAGGGAATACAATTCTTTTCCTACTTTGTGGCTTATGCCCAAGGCACGATTTAGTCTTTTAATAATAAAGGTTGTATGGAATGCTAAAAATTACAAATCTGAAATCCATTCTTACTAATTTTTGTCCAATAATGTTAAATAGCCTACTGTAATGAAGATATTTTTCAATGTAATTGTGATGAGAGTAAATTCAGTTTATGGGATATTTCTTCTATAAAATTTCTAGCAATACGGGCGCCTGGGTGGCTCAGTTGGTTAAGCATCTGACTTCGGCTCAGGTCATCATCTCACAGTTTGTGAGTTTGAGCCCCACATCAGGCTCCGTGCTGACAGCTCAGAGCCTGGAGCCTGCTTCCGATTCTATGTCTCCTTCTCTCTCTTCCCCTCCCCTACTTGTGCTCTGTCTCTATCAAAAATAAATAAATGTAAAAAAAAATAACAAAAAAATAAAAATATTCTAGCATTGTAATGTTTCTATATAATTGTATATTTCTTAAGTTATGATTTTAGTACATTAACACTAAGGTAATATTTTTCACAAGTTTGTGGCTCAACTGATTGTGTAGCTCTACAAGTGACCCAAATATTTAGAGACCAGATATGGAGAGATTAGGAATGAAAAATGATGAGATATGCAGATAGAGGCATATTCAAAAACACATGGAGGGGTTCCTGGGTGGCTCAGTTGGTTAAGCTTCTGACTCTTGGTTTTAATTTTTTTTTTAATGTTTTTATTTTGAGAGTGAGAGTGCACACGAGAAGGGGAGGGGCAGAGAGAGAGGGAGCGAGAGAGTCCAAAGCAGGCTCCACTCTGTCAGCACAGAGCCCCACGTGGGGCTCGATCTCATGAACCGGGAGATCATGACCTGAGCTGAAGTCAAGAGTTGGTCGCTTAACCGACTGAGCCACCCAGGCGCCCCCTGACTCTTGGTTTTAGCTCAGATCATGATCTCATGGTCCGTGGGTTCGAGCCCCACATGGGGCTCGGTGTTGCCAGTGCAGAGTCTGCTTGGGATTTCTCTCTCCGTCTCTCTCTTGCCCTTCCATGCTTGTTTTCTCTCTCTCTCTCTCTCAAAATAAATAAATAAACTTACAAAAAAAATTAAGAAAAAAAAACACATGGAACTGAAAAATAATTAGGACTGTAGAAACAGATTCAGTGGTAATCAACAGATTTGGAAATAATTCCTTTATCCCAAGAGTGGAAATTGTGGACACGATTGACATTTCTGGTAGGGAACCTATAAGGTGGGAAATATCACCTCAGTGCAAGTAAATGGGTTGGCAAGAGATTCTGAATATCGTTATTTGGGCTCATACAGGATGGCCTGAATCAGCTCTTACTCCCAGATTTTCAGTTAGACAAGACATTAACAATGGAAATGTTTCTTTCTAGCTTACAGATAAATATGAGTTCCACAGGTCAAGATGGATTAAATTTTGAAGGAATTTTCTCCAGAACACAATGACCGATTCTGAGAAAGGTGGAAAGTCAGAGAAGCTAAATGGCTTGCATTTAGCCCATCTATAGTAGTGACAGAGTTCTACAGGATTAAAAAATGAAGATGTAATTATCCGACTACAGAGACTTCAAAGATTCACCTGGAATGCTAGAAAACTGGTATCTCAAGACTGTAGAACAAGATGAGACATGACATACTTATCATGGGGTAAATGATGTTAGTGCTAAAATTCAATTTTTTTTAACATACAGTGTTTTATTAGTTTTAGTGTACAATATAGTAATTCAACAATTCCATACATCACCTGGTGCTTATCACAAGTGCACTCCTTAATCTCCACCACCTATTTAACCCATCCCTCACCCACTTCCCCTCTGGTAATCATCAGTTTGTTCTCTATAATTTTTTTTGAAGTTTATTTTATTTTGAGGGAGAAAGAGTGAGAATACACAAGAGAGTGAGGGACAGGCAGAGAGAGAGACAGAGACAGAGAGTGAGAGCGAGGGAGAGCGAGGGAGAGCGAGAGAGGGTGAGAGAGAGAGAGAGAGAGAGAGAGAGAGAGAGAGAGAGAGAGAGAATCTCATGCAGGTTCCATGTTGCCAGCACAAAACCCAATGCAGGGCTTGAACCCATGAACTGTGAGATCTTGATCTGAACCAAAACCAAGAGTCCAATGCTTAACTGACTGAGACCCCCAGGCGAACCTGTTCTCTATAATTAAGAGCTTGTTTCTTGCTGCTCTCTCCCTTTTTCTCCTTCCCTCATTTGTTTTCTTAAATTCGACATGAGTGAAATCACATGGCATTTGTCTTTCTCTAAGTGACTTATTTTTCTTAGCATAGATTTTCTAGCTCCATCTATATCTTTGCAAACAACACAATTTCCTTTTTTTATTGCCAGATTTAGATATAGAGATGGAGAAATAGAGATAGATAGATAGACAGATATAAATAACTAGACCACAACTTCCTTATCCATTCATCAATTGATGGATACAATGGACACTTGATTTTCTTCCATATCTTGACTATTGTCAATGCTGCCATAAACATAGGAGTGCATGTGACCCTTTGAATTATTGCTTTTGTATTTTGGGGGTAAATACCCAGGAATGCAATTGCTGGATCATAGGGTAACTGTATTTTTAACTCTTTGGGGAACCTCCATACTGTTTTCTAGAGTGGCTGCACCATATTGCATGTCTACCAAAAGTACAAGAGGGTTCCTTTTTCTCTACAGCCTTGCCAACACCTGTTGTTTCTTGTGTTGTTGATTTTAGCCATTCTGACAGGTGTGAAGTGATATCTTGTAGTTTGATTTGCTTTTCCCTGATGATGATTATGAGCATCTTTTCAAGTATCTATTGGCTATTTGTATTTTCTTTGAAGAAGTTTCTATTCACGTTTTCTGCCCATTTTTAATTGGATTGCTTTTTTTTTTGAGGAGTGTTGAGTTTTATAAGTTCTTTTTATATTTTGGACACTCGCCTTTTATTAGACATGTCATTTGCATATATATTCTCCCATTAAGTAGGCTGTTTTCTAGTTGTGTTGATTGTTTTCTTTGTTGCGCAGGAGCTTCTGATTTTGATGTAATCCCAATAGTTTATTTTTGCTGTTGTTTCCCTTGCCTCCACAGACATATCTGGAAAGAAGTTGCTAAAGCCAATGTCAAAGAGGTTACTGCCTGTATTCTCTTCTAGAATTTTTATGGTTTCAGCTCTCACATTTAGGTTTTTAATTCATTTTGAATTTATTTTTATTTGTGGTATAATAAAGTGGTCCAGTCTCCTTCTTTTGCATGTAGCTGCCCAGCTTTCCCAACACCATTTGTTGATAAGACTGTCTTTTTCCCACTGTATATTCTCTCCTGCTTTGTCAAGGACTAATAGACCATATAGTTGTGGGTTCATTTCTGGGTTTTCTGTTTGTTCTATTGATCTATGTGTCTATTTGTGTACCAGTATAATACTACTTTGATTACTACAGCTTTGTAATATAACTTGAAATCTCGAACTGTGATGCCTTCAGCTTTGCCTTTCTTTTTCAAGATTGCTTTGGCTATTTGGGGTCTTCTGTGGTTCCATACAAATTTTAGGATTTTTCTAGTTCTGTGAAAAATGCTGTTGATATTTTTATGAGGATTGAATTTAATGTGTAAATTGCTCTGTGTAGTAGAGATATTTTAACAATATTTGTCCTTCTGATACATGAGCATAGAATGTTATTCCATTTTTTTTGTCATCTTCAAATTCTTTCATCAGTGTTTTATAGTTTTCAGAATATATGTCTTCCACCTCTTTGGTTAGGTTTATTCTTAGGTATCTTACTATTTTTTTTCAATACATGAAGTTTATTGTCAAATTGGTTTCCATACAACACCCAGTGCTCATCCCAAAAGGTGCCCTCCTCAATACCCATCACCCACCCCCCCCCTCCCACCCCCCATCGGTATCTTAGTATTATTGGATGAATTGTGAGTGGAATGGATTCCTTAATTTCTATTCCTCCACTTTATTATCAGTATATAGAAATGCAACAGATTTCTATAAACTGATTTTGTATCCTGCATCTTGACTGAATTTGTTTATCAGTTCTAGCAGTTTTTTGATGGAGTCTTTCAGGTTTTCTATATAGAGTATCATGTCATCTACAAATAGTGAAAGTTTTCTTCTTCCTTGACAATATGGATGCTTTTTATTTTTTGTTGTCTGATTTCTATAACAAGGGCTTCCAATACTATGGTGAATAAAAGTGCTGAGAGTAGATATCCTTGTTTTGTTCCTGACCTTACGGGGAAAACCTTCAGTTTTTCCCCACTGAGTATGATGGTTGCTGTGGGTTTTTCATGCATGGCCCTTATTATGCTGAAGTATGTTCCTTCTAAACCTACTTTGTTGAGAGCTTTTATCATGAATGGATGTTGCACTTTGTCAAATGCTTTTTATGAGTATTGAAATGATCATGCAGTTTTTATACTTTCTTTATTGATGTGATGTATCATACATAGACTGATTTGCCAAGATTCATTCTTCCTCCCCGAAGGCAGCCCACACTCTATGGTTGATCATGAACAGAGGAAGATACAAGCTTAAACACTTGCTTTAAGATGGAATAATGTTCTAGAGGCATTCCAACTTCAAAGCTTATGGAAAACCCTATGTTATGCCTATGTTGCCATTCACCTCCTTTCTTTGCATAATCTTTGTTCCTTCCCCCCCATGGATGTTGACACAGAGAGACACCTACATAAACATTCTGCAGATGATTTTCTGCACTAAAGGCTATTCCCCAGAGAACTGAATCTAAGATATATATTATATAATTTGCATTTAATATGGTGTGCAGTTATAAAATAAGTAAATAAACTAGCCCAACCATTGGCTTTCAGGAAAGCTAGCTTTATTTCAGCTATTGGTGTTTCAGAAATATAGCCTCAAGATTGGAAGAAATGAATAAAGTGAACTTGGAGAACTTTGTGGAGTCATCCCACACTGAGTTGACAGGTTCTGTTTTGAAGGAATCTGGTGGTATTAGAGTCGACATTTAGACTTTAATTTTTATCACCTGACCTAAAATAGAAGGTCCTTTATAATAGTGACAGGAATGCATAAGCACCTGTTTATAAGATCATTCTAAGCAATAGCCACTGCTATCTGGGGAAGAAAGGAATTGGCTGTTTGCCAACATTAAATGGGCCTGGCACACTAAGGACTTCAGTTTATTACTAAATTTAGAATACAAAACATGTCTGAATGTATCTTCTAAATTTACAAATATGCACTTGAATATGCAGGAATTGATGAGATGCTTTTTAAGAAGTAAGTCTTCTTTGACCTGGATACACGTTTTCAATTTTATTATTTTGTTCTGGTAAGTTTTTGGGGGGAGTGGCGGTTATTTGTTGATTTCAGCTCATTTGAAGGAAAAGTGGTCTTCGGTTCTAAGTGCATATGTCAAGTGTCTTTATTTCTCTTTTGAAGAAAGCAAAGAAAAGCATATCCTTTACCCAAAATTGCTGAGACAAGTTAGGAAAATAAACAGAGTAGCTTATTTTCATACTAGCAATCAACAAAGTAGTAGCTACAGTTGACTTGTTTCTTTGTGTAGACTTGAGATGTCATCCTTAAGTAAATGGCAGCCAATGGATTAAAATTTCCACTTCATGAGGAGAAAGATCACTTGTCTTGTTAATTGCAGTATTTCCAGTGTTGAGCATAGTGTCCATTAGACAATAAAAACAACAAAAATATTCGTTCAGCATGTGAATTAGATAACTTATGACTAGATCCTTTATAAGTTTCCATCATGACAACCCGGTCCACATAAAATCTGAAGAACTCAGAAGAGGAAGATTATGAATTTATTCCGACTATTGTAAAGATTCTAAGTATTTTTCTTCTGTATACTTTTAAATTATTATAAGGAATAACTTATTTAAACATACTGTTCTATAAACAGATTTTATTCTGTTGCACTAAAATCAATATATATATATATATATATATATATATATAATATACACCTTTATTAACTTACTAATTAATTCACTATTAATTTACGTAACAAATATCTTTGGTCTTTCAGATACGTTCTAGACACTGGGCCAGATACAAATCTAAGCACTGAGGTTACAAAGCCTTGAATAAAGACTGCTTTCATGAAATTTGGCATGTATTACCTATTAGTTTATTGGCATGTATTACCTATTAGTTTATTGATTTTTTAAAGTGTATTTATTTATTTATTTTTGAGAGATAGGAGAGAGAAGGGGCAGAGGGAGAAGGGGAGAGAGAGAATCTCAAGCAGGCTCTGCATTTCCCTACATGGGACTCAATCTCACGAACTGTGAGACCATGACCTGAGCAGAAATCAAGAGTTGGATGCTTAACTGACCGAGCCACCCAGGTGCCCCTTCACTATCATTTTAAAAAGGGAATTTGTCACATTTTTCTATAATGTGGCTGACTATTATGTGTGGATGACATCTTTGGTCTACGTAAACACAAAGTCAACATTAATCCTGTATTATTTGAGAATATGGAACTCAACTCTAGGTCTCTGATAAGGCTCAGCAATTCTGGCAAGAGAATATTCTGTTCTCACCTTCTTTAAATGATAAATGAAGACTTGATATGTGTTTAGATGTGGTTTGCTGAAACCACATTTACTTACGCAAAATATATATGAAATATTTTCAGCATTCTTAAGCATTTTTATTTAATTAATATTAGATTATCTTCAGTTGCTAAAGATCCTCCTAACATTGTGTAAAAATGAAATGATCTCTGGATGTCTGGGCTCCTGACTTGTGCTCTCCCGTGATTGTGCTCTTTCTCCCTCTAATTAAATAAATACATAAAATGAATTGATCTCATCAATAGGAAGAAATCCTTTCTCAAATCCGTATACTGTTCAAGTGAACAATGAATTTAAAAAAGGAAGTTTTTAAAATACGCTTATGACAATCGTCGTAGCATAGTAATATGAAAGAAATGCTTACAGGAGTATATGTTTAAAAAATATATACCAACATGGGCACCTGTGTGGCTCAGTTGGCTAAGTGTCCAACTTGGGTACAGGTCGTACATGATCTCATGGTTTATGTGTTCGATCTCCGCGTTGGGCTCTGTGCTGACAGCTCGGAGGCTGGAGCCTGCTTCGGATTCTGTGTCTCCCTCTCTCTCTGCCCCTTCCCTGCTCTTGTTCTGTCTGTCTCTCTCAAAAATAAATATACATTAAAAAACAGACACACACACACACACACACAAATGCACCAGAAAAATATATTTAAAACAAGTAAAATTTAGTGGTTTATACAATGCCAGTTATAGGGACTAGCTTTTTCTTCAAATAAATAGCATCTTTGAAGGTCATGCATGAGAAAAATACTGAGAAACTATTACACCTCTGGACTATACTTTATTCAGATAAGAAATATGTATCTTTAACAAAACCTTACCTAAATCAAAAAACTGTTAACCAAAATGGTAATTTCTCTTAAATTATAACATGCCTGCCTTAGCAGAGATTGATATTGATATTGACATTGGTCTGTCCCAAATGAATATAGACACTGAATATTATTCCAGATTGTATTAGAACTACTTTTTCATAAACAAGGAAGTGAACAAACACATATACCAAAAAAAAAATCACAGTTGTGTTTGCACTATTCTTAAAAGGCATATCTTATAACTATTATATATTTGTTTTTCCTAAGTTTACAGTTAAGAACAGTTAACCTTCAGCATTAAGTGGTGTAAAGTTACTTTATGAGCACCATTGTGGAAAAAAGAAAAAAAAAACTCTTTAAATTTTAGATCTACATTAGGGCCCCATAATGAATCAAAACTATTTATTTTCTTCTCAGGAAGAGTTAATAAAACTTATTTGACGTAACTGATGACACAGACTCCATCTATGAAAAGCAGAGATTAAATATTTTCCCCTATTGTAATAACCTTTTATAGTAGTACATTGAAGTTTCCTACCCTAAGCAAGGATCACAGTACAAAACCAAATATCCTCATAAAAATCAAATCAAAATACACTATAGAGAACAGATTACAAGAGCATGGAAAGCAGATCTTAGAAAAATAAATTCTCTATCCAGGATCTGAATCTATCTTGCAAGTGTCTGAGTGCACCAACATTACAGATATAAAATGAAAAAATACAGCACATCAATCTCTGGTTTCCAAGACCAACTAATACACTCCCAAAATGCTGTTGCAGTTTTCACTATTATTAAGCTGGCCTTGTTGAAACTTAGTAAGTTATTATGACTCCTATCAGCAACGTGAAAATGACAATTAAAATAGCATCCATAGGGGCGCCCGAGTGGCTCAGTCGGTTAAGCATCCGACTTCAGCTCAGGTCATGATCTCACAGTTCATGGGTTTGAGCCCCACGTTGGGCTTTGTGCTGACCGCTCAAAGCCTGGAGCCTGCCTCGGATTCTGTGTCTCCCTCTCTCTCTGCTCCTCCCCAACTCGTGTTCTGTGTCTGTCACTCTCTCTCTCAAAAATCAATAAATTAAAAAATAAAAAAATAATAACATGAATAAAGAAAGAATTTAGCATGTTTAACTAAAAAATACCTATACATATCGACCAGCTTATGCTATAAAATTCTGCTTATTAACTGAAATATTGAAAAAGTGTAAAATGCACATGACAGATATATGAACTCAGTGTAGGCAACCATGTATTATTTAGCAAAATGCACTAGTTTTAAAACATGAAATGTTACTATTGTAATTACTATATTCTTAAAAATGTTATTTATTTATTTTGACGTGGGGCAGATAGGGGAGGGGGGAGAGAATTCCAAGCAGTCTCCACACTGTCAGTGCAGAACTTGACCTGTGGGTCCATCCCATGAACTGTGAGATCATGACCTGAGCCTAAATCAAGAAGCCAACACTTAGCCAACTGACACACCCACGTGTTTACTATACTTTTTAAAAATATGCTTTTTAAATTTTTTAATGTTTATTTTTTAGACAGACAGACAGACAGACAGACATACAGAGCACGAGCGGGGGAGGGGCAGAGAGAGAGGGAGTCACAGAATCCAAAGCAGGCTCCAGGCTCTGAGCTGTCAGCACAGAGCCCGATGCGGGGCTTAAACTCACAGACTGCAAGATCATGACCTGAGCCAAAGTCAGATGCCCAACCAACGGAGCCACCCAGGCGCCCCTAAATATACTTTTTAATATAAAGTAAAAGACTATAGTAATCTACTTAAATTATATTTATATCATTTAATAAGGAATTAGGTTCTACTCTTTGTGCTAAATTTTACAAGTGAAGGCAACTTAATACCACACTATTTAAAATATATAATGGCTCTGAAAGAAAATATAAAAATACATTAAAGGACTATGTTTTATAATATGATTGGAAGAAATAATTTTCCCCTAAGATTAATTTTGTTCCAGTAATACAGCATAGGACAAAAAAAAAAAAAGGATATTTCAACATAGAAATTTAACTCAAATTTTACATAGATTCAATAGTTAGGAAAGATATATTAGGCTTCTGTACACATTCTCAGAGTTATTAGAAATATATCTCATCAGTTGAATTTAGTATTACACTGTTTTCATTAAATATGGTGGATCATTTACTATTAGAACTTTCAGGAAAGATACACCTATAAGTCTCCTTCAATATCTTGCCTCAAGTAGCATTGAAGTAGTCTTATAATGATCCACTAAAAAAACTAGAATATTTCAAGAAGAGGCATAATATCAAAATTTGATTAAAAAAAAAGAACAAATAGTACCTAACTTTGGAGCACTTAAATATATAAAGCAAATATTAGCAGAACAGATGGAGAAATACACCGCATTTCAGTTAAAGTAGGGGACTTCAATACCACATTTTCCACAATGGATATATCATCCAAACAGAAAACTGTAAGGAAACATTGGACTTAAATGGTATCTTAGACCAAATAGACTGAACAGAAATTTGCAGAACATTCCATCCAACCACAACAGAATGTACATTCTTCTTAAGTACACGTGGACCATCCTCAAAGTCTGGTCATATGTTAGGCCACAAAATATGTCTTAATTTTGAGAAGATTTAAATCATGCCCAGTATCTTTTATGACCACAAATGAATTAATTAGAAATCAGTTATAAGAAGAAAACTCAAGAATTCACAAATACATAAATATTAATCAATACAAATAAATGACCAGTGGGTCAAAGAAGAAATCAAATGAGAAAAATATCTTTAGACAAATGAAAACAGAAAGGAAACATACCAAAAGTTATGGGATGGAGCAAAAGCAGTTCTAAAAATGAAGTTTCTAGTGATAAATACCTACATTAAGAAAAAAGGAAAGATAAAGAACAACCTTGCTTACAACTCAAAGAACCAGAAAAATAAGAACAAATCAAGGCTACAGTTAGAAGGAAGGAAATAAGAATCTGAATGAAAATAAATGAAATACAGACTAAAAAGATAATAGAAAAGGTAAATAAATCTCCGATCTGTGTTTTTGAAAAGATAAACATTTGACTAAATTACACCAGGAAAAAAAAAGAATATTCAAAGAAGTAAAATTATAAATGAAAGATTAAACATTACAATTATAAATGAAAGATTAAACATACCACACAAATTCAAAGGATCAAAATAGAGTACGATGAATAATTATGCACTAAAAAAATGGAACAAATAAGAAATGGAGAAATACCTAGAAACACACAACTTACCAAGACTGAAATATGAAGAACTGGAAAAATCTGAACAGACTGATTACTAGTAAAGAAATTGAATCAGTAATCA
The DNA here is from genome assembly GCF_022837055.1 of Prionailurus viverrinus. NCBI lineage: Eukaryota > Metazoa > Chordata > Mammalia > Carnivora > Felidae > Prionailurus > Prionailurus viverrinus. The sequence continues at coordinate 224,721,410 of NC_062561.1, read as the reverse complement.
AAAACTTCCCAAGCAAAAACCCAGTACTAAATGGCCTCGCTGGTGAATTTCATCAAATACTTAAAGAATACTAATCTTTTTCAAACACCCTGACACCAAAGCTAGACAAACACATCATAGAAAAAGGAAATTACAGGCTAATAATATCCCTGATGCAAATAAATGAAAAAATCCTCAACAAAATATTAGCAAACTGATTTCAATATATTAATATATTAATATTAATAATTAATATTTCAATAAATTAATATATTAATTTCATACACCATAATAAAATGGAATTCATTCCAGGGATGCAAGGTTCGTTCAACATTTGCCAATAAGTCAATGTGAAACACCATATTAACAAATGATGAATAAAAATCATGTGATCATATCAATACATGCAGAAAAAGAATTTGACAAAATTCAACTTCTTTTCACGACAAAAAGTCTCAACAAACTGAGTATGAAGGGTATATTTCTCAACATAATAAAAGCCATACAGAACAAGCCCATAGCTAACATCAAACTCAAGATTAGTAAAAAGACAAGAGTGCCTGCTCTTGACATTTAAAAAAAAAATTAACATTTATTCATCTTTGAGAGAGAGAGAAAGGGCATGAGTGGGGGAGGAGCAGAGGAGGAGGGAGACACAGAATCTGAAACAGGCTCCAGGCTCTAAGCTGTCAGCACAGAGCCTGATGCAGGGCTTGAACTCACTGACTGCAAGATCATGACCTGAGCCGAAGTTGGATGCTCAACCGACTGAGCCACCCAGGTGCCCCGTGACATTTTTATTCAACATCATGCTGGAAGTCGTAGCCAGAACCATTAGGCATGCATGCATGCATAAATAAATGGCATCCAAATCAGAAAGGAAAAAGTACAATGTCTATATTTGCAGATGATATAATATTATGTATTGAAAACCCTAAAGATTCCATAAAAATGTTAAACAAATTCAGCAAAGTTGCAGGGTATAAAACATATAAAATAAGCTGTGTTTCTATATACTAATAAAATATCAGAAAAATTTGTTTTTTTAATTTAATTTTATTTTAATTTACATCAAAACTAGTTAGCATATAGTGCAACATTGATTTCAGGAGTAGATTCCTTAATGAGCCTTACCCATTTAGCCCATCCCCCCTCCCACAACCAGTAACCACAACCCCCTCTCTCCAGTAATCCTCTGTTTGTTCTCCATATCAGAAGAATATGTGTTTAATTCCATTTACAAAAGAATAAAATGCTTACGAACAAATTTAACCAAGGAAGTAAAAGATCTGTACGATAAAACTATAATTTATTGATAATAGAAATGGAAGACGAATAAATGGGAAGATATTCCATGTTCATAGATTTGAAGAATAATGTGAATATAAATACTACCCAAAGCCATTTTCAGATCCGATGTAATCCCTGTCAAAATTCAAATGGAATTTTTCACAGAAATAGAAGAAACATTCTATACATTTATGTGGAACCACAAAACCCCCAAATACTCAAAGCAGTGGAGAAAGAACAAAACTGGTGGTATCACACTCCCTAATTTAAAACTATATTACAAAGCTACAATAAACAAAACAGTATGATATTGGCACAGAAATTAACATAGATCAGTGGAATAGAGTAGAAACCCTTGGCGGGGGGACATGCCTGTATGGTCAATACTTAACAGCAAAGGAGACAAGAATATACAATGTAGAAACAATAGTCTCTTCAATAAATGGTATTGAATAAACTAAACTGCCACAGGGAAATGAATGACTGGACTCCTATCTTATGCCATACATAGAACTAAACCAACAATGGATTAAAGGCTTGAACGTAAGTCCTAAACCATAAAAGTTCTGGACAAAAGCAGGGAGTATGCTCATTGACATAGGCCTTGTAATGATACTTTGGGTTGGACACCAAAAACAAAGGCAATCAAAGTAAAACTAAACTAGTGGGACCACATCAAATTTAAAAGCCTCCACACAGCAAAGGCAACCATCAACAAAAATGAAAATGCAACTCATTAAACAGGAGAAAATATTTGCATATCACATATTTGATAAAAGGTTAACATCCAGGGGCCCCTGGGTGGCTCAGTCAGTTGAGCATCCAACTTTGGTTCAGGTCATGATCTTGCAGTCTGTGTGTTGGAGCCCTGTGTTGGGTTTTGTGCTGACAGCCAGAGCCTGGAGCCTGCTTTAGATTCTGTGTATCCCTCTCTCTCTGCCCCTTCCTCACTCACACATTCTCTCTCTCTCTCTCAAAAATAAATATACTTTTAAAGAAAAAAAAGTTAATATATACTGTACTTCTACAAAGCAATGGAAAACAAATATTTTGATAACAAAATTGGCAAAGGACCTGAATAGAGATGTTTTCAAAGACAACATACAAATGGCCATCAGATACATGAAAAGATACTCAACATCACTGATCATCAGGGAAATGCAAATCAAAGCCACAATGACATATGACTTCACACCTGTTAGAATGGCGATCCTGAAGAAGATGTAAGTGTTGTTGATGATGTAGGAAAAAAAGGAACCATTGGGTACTACTGGTGGCCATGTAAATCAGTGCAACCACTACTGAAAACAGTACAGAGGTTCTTCAGAATATTAGAAATAAAACTGTAATATAGTTAAGCAATCCTACTTCTGGATATATATCCAAAGTAAATAACATGAGCTGGAATAGGTATCTGCACTCCGATATTTACTCCAGTGTATTCAGAATAGGCAAGATGTGGAAACAACCTAAGAATTTGCCAACAGGTAAAGGGATAAAGAAGGTGTGTGTATGTGTGTGTACTTGCATGCATGTGTACATAACACAATTCTGTTCAGCTATGAGAAAAGACATCCTTCCATTTGTAAAAGTATAAATGAACCTTGAGGATTTGTCCTAAGTGAAATATGTTGGAAAGAAAAATACTCTATGATATAACTTCTCTGTGGAAGCTATTAAGCCAAACCTCTAGAAACAGAGGTAGAATGATGGTTACCTGGAACTATCAGGTGGGGTAAAAGCAGATATGTTGATCAAAGATCACAAACTTCCAAGTGTAAGATGAATCATTTTGGGATATCTAACATCTAGAATGGTGATTACATTTATTAAGACTGCATTATATACTTGAAAATTACTAAAAGAGAAAATCTTAAATATTCTCACCACACACACACACACACACACACACACACACACACACACACACACTTTGTATTTATGGGACATGCTGATGTCAGCTAAGGGTATGGTGGTAATCATTTTGCAGTATATAAGTGTATCAAACAGGGGTGCCTGGCTGGCTCAGTTCGTTGAGCATCCGACTCATAATTTTGGCTCAGGTCATGATCCCAGGGTTGTGGGATCAAGCCCCGCTTTGGGGTGCTTCAGTGTAGAGCCTGATTAGGATTCTCTCTCTCTCAATCTCTCTCTCTCTCTCTCTCTCTCTCTCTTTCCCTCCTTCCCTCTGCCCCTCTCCCCTGCTCTTGCTCTCTAAAATAAAAATAAATAAAATAACTGTATCAAATTAACATATTGTACACCTTTAACTTACACAATGTTATGTCAGAGCTCTATAAAGCTGAAAGAGCCCATATAATGAAAATATCAAAAGCTTTTTGAAAAAAAAAATCTAAAAACAATAGGATTACTTTCAACTTATACAATGTTCATTGAATAGATATTGACAAAACTAAGCATCAGAGTAACTTGACTTGCCATCTAAAACTAGTTTGGTGACAATATGATTATTTTAATTTTATATTTATGAATAATTATATTTCATAACAGATACCAATTAGCTTACATTATATTTAAGTTATTAACTATAATTAAATATAAGTATGGCCTATCTTAAATGAATACATGTATAGATTTGGATGTACATACAAAATATTTTGAAATATATTTGCCATTACCAGTCTTCATACTTGGTGAGTGGGAATGGTAGAATTATTTGTTTCTGCATTATTTAAAATTGTTAAAAAGAGTATGTAGAAAATTGTATTTAAAACTAAATAATGAGGACAATAGTAAAACTATCAGCATGCAATTACAACGGTGAAATGATTTATTTACATCCATTTAATAAAAATGGTAAATTAGCATTGCTTTAGTAAATCCTCATTTGGCTGCTAAACAAAATATTCCCTTAAAATTAATATGCCATTTACTGTAATTTTAGTTTGATGTATACTATAGAAAAATCTGCATCTGAGAGGTTATTTCATGATTTAGATCTTTAAGTGGTCAGGAAACTACAGTTAATCATCACTCCCCTGGCAATCAACATGCCAAACACTCCCAAATCTGTTACATTCAAAGATTGAATCCACACAAAACCCAACAATGAAGGTAACATTACCTTCCTTTCTACACATGGAACAACAGATACAGAGGGACTAGGCAAACTCCACATCATGCAACTGGAAAGAGGTGGAATCAACATCTGAACTCAGAAATGAGATTTGAAAACAGTTTTGAATTATAAGCCAACATAAATAAAGCAGCAGCCTACATGTTGCCTTATAAGACATCAAATGTGATGGCACACTGTTAATCGTCAACAATATGAACAGAGTGGTTATGAAGGTATTTTATTATGTGTGTTCAGTATACGAGACAATGTCTTCAGCTTCCTGGTTTGTAACCTGATGGAGACAGCATTGATTTGTTTCTAGATGTAACCGAACTAGGCTTTATTGGCATGGGAGCAATTATCAAAAGGGAGACGGACAGAAAGTTAACAGTGTTTTTTTGTTTTTTTTTCCACTAATTTATTACAGAGAAATAAAGGTGAGAGGCACATGTCTGATTAAAGCTATAAATTTGGGAGAGTGATGGGGAAGGAATGGCCATGTAGGAGGATCCTGAGCTCATCTTCCATGGAGACACCAATGCAAACAGTACATATGAAGATGTTACTCTAAACACACCTGAAGAGTGACAAAAAGGATCTTTCACTGAAAGAAGGCCACATCAGGGAAAGTAGGAAGGGCAGAGGCGTGGTTAGGAATTAAACTCCCAGTTGGGTAACCTGCAAGCAGGAGGTATTCCATACGCATGGAAGAGTAAGGGGATCAAGCCATACACAAGGCACCCCTAGACCTGGGGACCTGTAATGAAAGCACAACACCCCATAACATCTTGCTTTGAAAACTGGTGAGACTTCGTTCCAGAAGCTTTGAAAATCAGTAGGGTTTAACTCCAGGGGAGCTGAAGGGCTACAGAAAACCAAGTCTTCACTCATAAAGGGCCAGGAAACTCTATCAGCTGGCCTGAGACCCCAAACAGATGTTTATTTATATTTTTGAAGGGGTGTGGGGTGTAAGCAGTGGAAGGCTGGATAATGAAGGAGACAGAGGATCTGAAGTGGGCTGCATGCTGACAGTAGAGAACCCTATGTGGGGCTTGAACTCATGAACTGTAAGATTATCAACTGAGCTGAAGTCCAATGCTTAACCAATTGAGCCATCCAGGCTCCCCAGAAGTAGCAGTTTAAAAAGGACTTGGGGTAAACATGAAGGAGATTTATTGAATAATTTTGGGACATGTGCCAGAGGGTAAGAATTGCATGAACTTTTCCTGGGATCAGAAGTACTGATGGGTGCCATTTTACTTGCCCTACTTCAGTCTAGCTGGCAGGTCACTTGAAGGAGTCATTTTGACACATTCCATCGACCTTGCTAGCACCACTTGCCTTGCCCACCTGTTTCCCTGCAGACCTGCCCTACACAACTCACTTGCCCTGTCAGGTATACCTCCAAATTAGCTCCTGCTCTGCCACACTCAGTGGACTGCTGAGTCTAGATTTATGTCATCCCGGTGAGACTATCATCTAATCAGACCCAGAAAGTGGCCCCAGCTGGGACTAACACTGCTCCAGACTGAATCCTGCCCCCAGGGAGGTAAGGAGCTTCACCCATCAGGAAGCCTGAAGTATCTACAGCTGGGCTTCTCACTCTGATGCAACAGAAGATGGCCCCAACCATGAGTATTATAGCCATGCCTCTCAGTCATCCCCAAAAAGGGCAAGCCTTGCCCACCAGTATACCCACGATCATCACTGCCAGTCATTGCTGATAGCTGGGCTGAGGCACAGCCCTGTGCATCAGCACATCCACAGCCATTGTAGCTCAGTTGGAACAAGAGAGCTCACACAGCCTACACACAAAAACACCATGGGGAACCTCTTTTTGGTGGCCCTAGGGGCTTATACTACTGGGCACCACAGATGTCTTCTACATAAAGCCACTACTTTCAAGATGCAAAGATGTAGCTGACCAACCTAAAACATACTAACAAACATAGAGAGCCAGACAAAATTAGAAGACAGAGAAATGCGATCCAAATGAAAGAATAAGAGAAAACCCAAGAGAAAGAAAGAGAGAGAAAGAAAGAAAGAGAGACAACACTAAATGAAACAGAGGTAAGCAATCTATCTGATCAAGAGTTCAAAGTAACGGTCATCAAGTTATTCATTGGACATGTGAGAAGCGTAGCTGAATACTCAGAACTGTGATGGAGAGATAGAAAACAAAAAATAACTAGTCAGAGCTGATGAATTCAATAACTAAAAAGGAAAAATACACCAGAGGGGGCCAATAGCAGATCGGAGCATAAAAAAGGATGGACCAGCAATCTGGAAGACAGCATAGTGGAAGCAACCAAGAACAACAAAAAGAAAAAACAGATACATAAAAATTAGGATAGCATAAAGGGATCTCTGTGACAACATCAGGCATAATAACATTATAGGGATCCCAGAAATAAAAGGGAAAGAATAGGGGCAGAAAATTAACGGAAGAAATAACAGCTGAAAACTTCCCTAACCTGGGAAAGGAAAACCTATCCAGATCCAGGCAGCAGAGAGTCCTAAATAAGATAACCCAAGGTGGTCCACACCATGACACATGCTAATTAGAATGATAAAAATTAAAAATATAAGGGCACCTGGGTGGTGTGGTTCGTTAAGCCTCCGACTCTTAATTTTGGTTCAGGTCATGAGCTCACGGTTCATGGGATCGAGCCCACATCGGGGTCCTCCTTCATCCCTGCTCACTCTCTTGTTCTGTCTCAAAATAAACTTTAAAAACATTTAAAAATATAATATTAAGAGGAACAAGAGGAAAACAAACCATTATGTACCAAGGAAACCCATAAGGCTATGAGCCTATTTTTCAGTAGAAACTTTGAATATATGATGCTACCTCTTTCTGGCCTGCAAAGTGCAGAAAGGGGAAAAAAATACAACCAAGACTATTTTATTCTCAAGGTTATCATCTCGAATTTAAGGAGAGATAAATATTTCCCCCAAACAAAAGCTAAAGGAGTTCATCACCACTGTACTGGCCTTAAAAGAAATGTTAAAAAAAAAAAAAAACAACAACTTTCTCCAGGGAAAAGAAATTAAAAAAAGTAAGAAAGAAAACCTAGGGTGACTTAGTGGATTAAAAGAAAAAAGACCTATGTTTACGCTGCCTACAAAATGCTCACTTCAGACCAAAGACACCACCTAAAAGTGAAATGATGGAAAAAATATCCCATGCCAATGAAAGTGAGGGGAAAAAACTGGGGATGCAATACTTATATCACACAAAAAAAATAGATTAAAAAAAACTGTAACATCAGGAGCAAAATAGATTTCCATTCTTGCTACTTTTACTGAACATAGTCTTGGAAGTCCTAGCCACAGTAATCAGACAGGAAAAAGAAAAAAAAAAGATCCAACTTGGTAAGGGAGAAGTAAAACGGTCACTATTTGCAGATGGCATGATATACATACAGAAAACCCTAAAGACACCACCAAAAACTATTAGAATAAATGAATCCATCACAGTTGCAGAACACAGAGTCAGCATATAAAGATCTGTTGCATTTCTACATGCTAATAACCAGTAGAAAGAGATATTAAGAAAACAATCCCATTTACAACTGCAACAGAAAGAATAAAACATCTAAGAATAAATTTAGCCAAAGAGGTGAAACACCTGTACTCTGAAAATTATAAGACATTAATGAAAGAAGTTGAAAACAAATGGAAAGATATAATATGCCCATGGATTGAAAGAATATTTTTTTAAATGTCCACACTACCCAAAGAAATCTACAAATTCAAAGCGATCTCTGTTTAAACAATACCAATAGCATTTTTTTCAGAACTAGAATAAAAAAAAATCCTAAAATTCTATGGAACCACAAAATACCCCAAATAGCCAAAACACTCCTTGAGAAAGAAGAACAGAGTTGGAGGCATCACAATTCCAGACTTTAAACTATACTACAAAGCTATAAGTAATCAAAATATACACAAAAAATAGACACATAGGTCAATAGAACAGCATAGAGAGCCAAGAAATAAACCAACACTTATATGGTCAATTACCACACAGGAGTCAAGAATATACTGTGGGGAAAAGACAGCCTCTTTAATAAATGGTTTTGGCAAAACTGGACATCTTAACATGCAAAGGAATGAAAATTGACCACTTTGATACACCATATGCAAAAATAAACTCAACATGAATTAAAGGGCACCTGTGTTAGTCAGTTAAGCATTGGATTCTTGATTTTGGCTCAGGTCATGATCTCATGAACATTGAGATCAAGCCGTATGCTCTCAGTGCAGATCCTCCTTGCGATTCTCTCTCCCTCTCTCTCTGCACACCTCCCCCCCCCCAAACAAAAAAAACAAACAAAAACAAAAAAAAAACACTTTAAACCAATGAATTAAAGACCCAAATCCAGGACGTGGAACCATTAAGTCTCCAAAAGAAATCATGGGCAGTTATTTTCTGGACATTAACCTCAGCAGTATTATTCTGAATATGTCTTCCTGGGCAAGGGAAACAAAATCAGAAATAAACAATTGATAATATGTTAAACTCCAATGCTTTTGCACAGTGATGGAAACCATCCACAAAAAGGCCACCTACTTAATGAGAGAAGATATTTGCAGATGTTATATCTGATAAGGGTTTAATATCCAAAATATACCAATAACCCCTATAACTCAACAACACACAAATAAATACTCTGATTAAAAGATGGGCAGTAAACCTGAACAGAAATGTTTCCAAATAAGGCATACAGATGGTCAACAGATATGTGAAAAATGTTCCACATTACTAATCAACAGGGAAATGCAAGTCAAAACCACAAAGAGATATTACCTCATACCAGTCAGAATAGCTAATATCAGAAAGACAAGAAATAAGGGTTGGCAAAAATATGGAGGGAAGATAACCCTCTTGCTCCATTAATACGAATGTAAATTGGTACAAACACTATAGAAAACAATGTGGGGTTCCATCAAAAAATTAAAAATAGAAATACCATGCAAGCCACCCATTTCACTCCTAGGTAATTGCCTGAAGAAAGCAAAAACACTAATTGTAAAAGATATATGCACCCGTATCTTTATTACCTGTACTATTTACAGTAGCTAAGATATGAAAGAAACTTACATGTCCATAAATAGATGAATGGACAAGAAAATATGTGTATATACAAAATGGAATATTACTCAGCTGTAACAAAAGAATGAAATCCTGGCCATTTGTGACAATATGAATACATCTGGAGGGTATAATGGTAAGTGAAATAAGTCAGAGAAAATACAATGAGTTCACCTATATGTGGAATCTAAAAGACAAAAGTGAATAAAACAAAACACCTACAAAACACATGTTCAAAATCAGAGAACAAACTGGTGTTTGGCAGAACAGAGGGAGATGAGGAATGAGGTGGGATAAGTGAAGGAGAGTAAGAGGTAAAAACTTCTAGTTATAAAATAATTCAGGGGGAGAAAATGTACAGCATAGAAAATATAGTTAATACGATTGTTGTATGGTGACAGATGGTAGCTACGTGCATCATGGTGAGCCTTTCATACCGTATGCGATTTTCAAACCACTACATTGTACAACTGAAACTAATGTAATTTTACATAAACTATACTTCAACTAAAAATAGAAATCGAAGTTTAAAAAAATTATCATAGAAAAAAATATACTTGACCCTCGAACATGTGTTTGAACTTCATGCGTTCATTTATACTCAAATTTTTTCAATACAATATGGTAATGTAAATGCATTTTCTCTTAAGAGTTTCCTAATAACATATGCTTTCTCTAGCTTACTTTATTGTAAGAATACAGTATATGAGAAAGATAACATACAAAGTATTAACTGTTTATGTCATTAGTAAGGCTACTGGTCAAGCAGAGGTTATTAGTGGTTAAGTTCTGGAAAAGTCAAACATCGTTTTTGACTGTGCAGTGGGTTGATACCTCTCACTTCATGTTGTTCAAGGGTCCATTGTATCTTACACATCCATGTATTCAAAATGCCTTCAAATAGATTAAAGTCAGCTCAGAATACTCAGGTCAAACTGTCCAAATAATAAAATAATATCCAAGCACATTTTGTGGGATGCACAATTGATCAATGTTCTCAGTTTATTGTTCTGAATTATTCATTTAAATCTTATCATAAGCCTACATTTATGTATTGTAATGCACAATAAGTTTTACCTAATATGCTTTTCAGAGAAATAAAAATGTGTTTTTTTTTAAAAAATAATGTTAATTTATTTTTGAAGGAAAGAGAGACAGGGCATCAGTGGGGGAGGTGCAGAGAGAGAGGGAGACACAGAATCTGAAATGGGCTCCACACGGGGCTCCAACTCACAAACCACAAGATCATGACCTGAGCTGAAGTAGGTGCCCCAATTTACCTTTGATCAAAAAGTTTTCAGCCTTCGAATGTTTTGTTTCTTTCATTAACACTTAATAAAAATAGTTCTGAGAAATATTCATGTATGAATTTTTTACTAGTGCATTATTGAATCAGCTTATCAATACTGTGGATCAATTTTTCATAAAATGTTTCTTTAATTATACCAAAAGAAATATTATTCTCAGTGCCATGACACTAATAAAAATAAAACCAGAAGCCATCATACTTTATTGCTTTATAATGCCATTCACATTTTTACATGATTCAGAAAAATACCTTGTTTTATCAATAATCAACTTTATATGCTTCACATCTCAAGAATTAGTTACAATCCTGACAAATTGTAGCTGGGTTTCATGGAGTAAGCATTAATTCTATTCATCTTCATTTACTTATTATAATGTAAAATTAAAGTAATTCCAAAGAACCAAAATTGTAAGAGTAGCCACAAAGGACAATTTTTGATTGAGGCACAGTGGGCTTTGACGAGTGTCTCCTTTTGCTAGTGAGGAATCTAATCTCAGAAATTTCACAAGTAGTCTAACGTAATATCTAGCTGAAAAATCATTAGGACATTGTTTTAGACATCTTTCAAATAAAGGGATGGCATGAGTTAATTCTGAGTACAAGACACTGTGCTGGGGTCACACACTACACAAGATACTCAATCTCCCTTTCCAGAGATTTAGACACTACACCTAGACATTCTATCTCTTAAATATCTTTAATTATAAAAGTACCACATATTGTCTCCCTATGTATCCAACTACCAGCATGGAGCTTGCCCTGAGTCACCACTGAAGAAACAAATGTTGTCTGGACATTTGTCTGCCTCCCCAACTAGACTTTGTGCTCCTCTTGGTTAGGACTATAATTTAGCATAAATTTCAGCGTCCAGCAGACAGATACAAAGTAAAGAAGTATTTACAGTGAACTAAAAAACACATTTTAAGCATGCATGTAATTTGCTTGGGCTGCTTCTTATGTTGTATTATAAAGTATTATATTTTATACAACATAAGAATAATCCCGAATAATATATTTACAATTCATGTGTTACTTTAATGGGTTATTGTGAAAACAAACACTGTTTGCATTCCGTTAAAACTTTCTCTGTAGTTTCAGAAACCACACTGCACAAAGGTGGCAGTGACAAATAATCTGTGGACTTCACAAATTGAAAACACCATGGTTGAAAGTCAGCTATTTGATCTGGAATGCAACACAAAAGCCTGATGACATTTTTTTCCTATTTCATATATAGACACACTGGAGAGTAAAAGATGAATTGACTTTATCAGGAAAAATTGGCAAATAAAATGGCTCGTCCCTGCGATTTATCTTGGTTCTGGTGTCTTTGGCTCTTAATTGGGAGCTGTTATTTTGGAAGCCGAGCTTTTGCTTTACAAAATGACGCGTGTCAACACAATTTCGTGATGCATGATTCAGTCATAAGTCTGATCTTATTCTTTTTTTTTTTTTCTAAATTATTTTATTCAAGAAGGTGGGGAGGACAGACAGGGGACTGAGCTGAGCCCTGAGTCCCTGAACCTCCCAGCTCAGCCCCCACAGCAGGACAGGACAGAAGTTAGGGGGTAGGGACTCCAGCCCTACCCAGACAAGGTTGGGGACAGACGAGACCCAGGAATGCCAACTGATTGTCCTCCAGGCTGTCCTCTGCCCTGGGAACCACCGGGACGAGGCTACTTGGGGGTGCTGCTGCCCTTCTTGGGGGCTGTTTACAGACACTTTCCTATATGTATGTTTGTTTATTTATTTATTTATTTTTATTTGTATGAACTTAGTTCTATTGTTGGCTTTTCAGATCCATGTACGCAAAAGCACTTAACTGAAGACCTTCATTCTTTTGCTGACCAGAAGACCCGCAGGCATTTGACAATAACTAAATTAAACTCTTTACCTCAGTGTTTAGCAGCAACTCTAGAATAAAGACGTTGGATGTGCTCAGTTGAATACCCTGGGCTGCTGTGAGGACCAGCTGGGATAATTCCCAAAGAGCCTTTCATAGGAATTACCTTCTACGCATATATGGTGCAGTAATATATAATATCTTCTATTTCAAATATGTAAAACATTTGTATGTTTTTATAACTGGTTTTTGAGATTCATTAACTTTATGACTGAGAATGATGTTCTCATGTAATGGTTGTGTATTTGTTGGTCCTTCTGATGAAATTTTACTCAACAACTTTGAAATACAGGCTCCGTGATTAATTTTGAAACCTCCCTGCGGGTTGAATCCATACCCCTGCATGGTGACAATGTCAAAATCACAATGCCTTGCTTCAGCACCCTTACATTATCAAGAAAATAACTGATAATGATACAATGATAAAAATGATTTAAAAATCGTTTCTTGTCCTAACTACATCTGTGGTGTTCTTTTCCTACAGACTTAGGGTTTCCAAGTTTTTGTCAGAATACTGGAGAAACTTATCCTATTTAATTTTTGTGTTGATTTCACATTAGTTTTCCTATTAATTTTTAAGAAGTTTAAAAACATTTTCCTCAGTGTCTTTGCTCATTAAAAAAATAAAGTAATAATGATATCATATGTGAGGTCTCTCATTCCAAGGGTTTATGTTAATTAGATACAATTGATTGGACCTAGAAATTTAAATACAAAATTAAAGATAATATTATAATTTCATTCTAATTGATAAATTGTTGCCTGGTAATTTCTTAAAATAAACATAGTAAGCAAAATACATACACATAATGTTTATAATGATTAATGTTATATTGTTTGCCATCCAAAAGGACACAAAATGGAAGGGAAAAAAGTGTTGGCCCCTTAAGTCCCCTGGAAGTCACTTCAACCAAAAGGAGCCCCACTTGCAACAGTGGGAGACTGGTACAAAGACAATAGCTTCCTGTCCCTTTTTGCATCTGAGATCTCAAGCAGTATAACGTTATTAGAGCATCCATTCCCAATCTATGAAGGGAAGGGTCCTTTTTATCCACTTTGTGTCCAAATAGCTGGGTACAAGCTGCTCTAGGAACATGCTCACACCTGTATGCCATGGACTAAGATGAGGAGATAGGTCGGTGCTAGGGTGTCAAGAGCTGAAATTGAGCTAAATTAACTGTATTTTACTGTTTTTAACTAAATTTACTGTATTTTACAGTTCAAGCCTTCCTTTGGAATTTGCAAGCTCTCAACAGACTCCAGAATCCCAAAATATCTACATCATATAGAATCTACCAGTACAATTATTATTTAGTTGAAACAACAGATTCCCAGTGCTTCCTGTTTTGCCATCTTTTTCTAAAGCACTGTTTTTTATTTAAAAGAATGTTACTTTTTAAGGCATCATTCTTTATAGCAAGCTTTCAAAAAAGTTTTAATTCTACTTTATGGGACATATACAATGGAGTATAGATTTTTCAAATGGCAGGGAATTACGGACTATGGAAAAAGGCAAAGACCAAAAAACAAACAGCAAAAACAATAGCATATAGTGTTTGGGGATACAAGATATGTGGTAAGAATATAAAAGTATGTCCAGGAGGGGCGCTGGGTGGCTCAGTTAAGCAACTGCCTCCGGCTCAGGTCATGATCTCGCAGTTCATGAATTCAAGCCCTGCGTCGGGCTCTGTGCTGACAGCTCGGAGCCTGGAGCCTGCTTCAGATTCTGTGTCTCCCTCTCTCTGTCTCTTCCCTACTCATTCTCTGTCTCTGTCTGTCTCTCAAAAATAAACATTATTTTTTTTTTTTAAAAGTATGTCCAGGAATAAGAAAGATAACAACTTCTGAATAATGCTGACTTCTTAAGAGGAAAATGATAGACAAGAAGAAAAGGAGTAGGGGTGATTGGGTGGCTCAGTTGGTTGAGCATCCAACTCTTGATTTTGGCTTGGGTCCTGATCCCAGGTTGTGGGATCGAGCCCTGATTGCAATATATTCTCATTCCCTCCTTCCCTCCCTCCCTCCCCCCTTTTCTCTCTCTCAGTCTCTCTCTCTCTCTCTCTCTGTCTCTCTCCCCCTCTGCCGCCCTTCTGTCCTTCTGCCCTCTCCCTTACTCGTGTTCTCTCTCTCTCTAAAATAATAAAAAAAAAAAAATAAAAATAAATAAAAGCAAAGGACTAGGATTTGGTTTTGTATTATTTTTTCAAACAAAAAGTCCAAAGGACATCTGCAAAATTAATATCTCCTCTTTCTGAGAAGTGATAATTTGTAGTTATCTATTTTTGTAACTTTACATATGCTTATAATGTTAACAAATTAAAGTATAAAGAATACTAAATTATTTCAAATAAAAATTATCAAAAGTAAGATAGTGTTAGGGAATTCATTTAATCAAATTGTTGATTAGAAAATTATCTTCAAATCTCAAAATTTTTGATTGAGTACATAATTAAAACATACGGGCCACAAATGGATTATATCTGTCATTGTAATAATTAAAAACTAGCAATTCATGGATTTGATTGATAGCTTTGGTGCTAAAACATGGTATGAAATAAAACCAAATTCACTAAAATAATTTCATCAGTCTGATTAACTTGGACTCAAAAAGTCTTATGAATAGTCATTTACCACACAACTGCTCCTGAGCTGTTACACTGAGCTAATAAATGGGGAACAAAAGGGGATTTTGTTTTCTTGTTCTAGTCAAAGTATTGCTCATCATTGTTTTAAAATTTTATTGATGCAATGGTTTATAAAACAATCATTTCTTAATTATTTATTCAAAAACAGGTTATAAGAAACATGATTTCCATTATCCAAACATGCCAAGATTGACTCCACTCCAGGACCTTGATATGTGCTATACCTTCTACCTGAGAGGCTTTTTTGGAGACTGACTGAATTGCTCCTGCTAATACTTGAATTTTAAGTGTCACTTCTTCAGAAAGTCCTCTTGTTCATGCAAAGTTCTCCCCTTTCCTACTCATATCTATCATATCTTGTTTCATTATCTTCCTAGCATTTATTTGAAATTACTCTGATATTTATATATCTGTTCTCCCTTTTATCACTCTCATGAGAAAATGAAATAAATGAGAAGTTTATTTTCTGTTTCCAACTGTATTTCAATAATCTAGAACTATGAATGATACATATGATACATATATGTGGAACACACATAGCAGTGGCTCAAAGAAAGTTCTCTTCCATGATGTGAATGTTAACTCCAAATGAAGTATTATTTTTAGAATAGAAGGGGCATAGCAAAAAAAAAATCTTGATGAAATAAG
The DNA here is from genome assembly GCF_022837055.1 of Prionailurus viverrinus. NCBI lineage: Eukaryota > Metazoa > Chordata > Mammalia > Carnivora > Felidae > Prionailurus > Prionailurus viverrinus. The sequence goes on along the minus strand of NC_062561.1, from coordinate 224,705,459 downwards.
TTAGGAAACCTGTGTGTGTGTGTGTGTGTGTGTCTTTCTTTCTCATAATGCTTGGGTATGCAGTATCATTCACCAGAATAGCAGATAATTGATGCAGACAAGCTTTGGAGAAGTAACTGAGTACCATTTTTATCTGGATTTGAGATCAGGGCAATAAATAGAGAATTTGTAAAAGGTTTATTTACAATGATTGTTTAGCAATTCTGGAATTAAGGGCAGGGATAAAAACATTTGAAGTCTTCAAATAGAGAATGTACTACAAGTCATTGGAGTAAATGAGATCATTCAGGGAGAATATGGCTAAGAAGAAAAGATGGTTAAGGACAGAGCTTTGTGATATATGAGAAAAAGAGAGGACAACAAACCGAGAAGTAGAGAAGTGAGAAGTTAGCACTCGGGTAGTCCAAGTTAAAAACTCTTTTAAGGATGTGCCTTGGTCATTTTGGAGAAAAATTAACAACAGGCTGTTGGATTAGGGAATTAGATGGTCATGGGTGACCAAATGAAAATTGAATGACTCTTAACTAGATTGACATCACTGAGTGTAAAACTGAAACAGAAATTTATAAGGATATGAGCAAATATTTGTCAGGATATTATCTCTGATTTGATAAAAAGGAGAAGTAAAAGATTGAACCGAGATTTTGGTGAAGAATGATCAAGTCCTTATTCCACCAATATGTGCAATAAATTCAGAAGTTTGAATAGTTTCAGAGCATAAATGTAAATACTCAGTAATAAACTGGAGATTTTTTATTATATTTACTTCCAGTTAAACCTCTTTAAAGTTCCATAGTTTAATACCTTAGACAAGATAAAACAAGAGTATAAAAAACATAACAATTGTAACACAAATAGAAAATAATTAGTTTTCCAATTCTTGTCTAGTACTTAATACTTACCATTTTTAATATTAATTTCTAATAAAGCAACATTGCTCATGCAATGCTAATGAAGAGATTCTTTCTCCCATTTTCCTAAAATCTTAGGTGAGCCAGGTTTATGGGCTCATTCATCCTGGTTTGTCTAGAGAATAATAATTTCTTAAAGCTATGTAAACACATACAAAATGAAAAGAAGATTTGAAATTAAAGTGCAATCACTCATGGCCGTCATTAGACTTGCTCAGATTCTGAGATTTGCTCTTTGAGAAAGAATGGTGAGCGATAGACAAATCAGAACTTCAGATCTAGAAAATATTCTTAAACTTCATGTGGTATTATTTCATTTTGTTGCTACAGAAATGAAAACGCCCATAAAGATTTAGAAGCTAAAGATTTAATCCCAGGAAACATGATGCTATATCCTTCCTTAGGGTTGTTGAGAGCACTGCAGTTCTCCCCAAATTAGCAAGATAAGTGTTAAAATGGCATAAGCTACAGAAAGGACACCAAGACAAGAGTCTGTCACTCAGTTCTTCTAATTGTAACTCCCCAAAATGATGGCATCTACCTCCTTTTAATCAGCCTGTCGTTTAAGGTTTGCTGATGCAGCGGTAGGACATACAAATAAACCACCTGAATTACGTATTTAGAACTTGGAAAGCTTTAAATCTGAAGCAATACCTGTATGATTGAATTATTATTTTCCTTCATTCACACACACATGGAAATACAACCAAATAAAATATATTGGCCTTTCCTAATATTAATATTAAATTAGAAATCTGAGAGCCTGTGGCTTTTCTACAGTGCATCAACTGGAAGAGAATACAAATATGTCAACCCTTTCCTGTAAGTTTTATTCATTATTTGGAAAATAGAACTGTTTAAACTGACTTTGGAATTTGCCCACTAGTCCCATACATTTCTTGGAAATGTTTTCTCTCAGACACAATGACATTTTAGAATATTACATATTGTCTTGTACAACATACTTCTGAATAATCCACGTCTGCATTCCACTTGATCTCAGAATTTAGATATGGTTCTCTCCCTATGATAAACTAGAGAAGTCATTTGCTTACTTGCAGGCAGTCACCTGAGCTGAGAGTGTCCTTAGAAAGTAAACGGCCAGTTGAATCGGTCTCCTTATTGAACTGGTATTTTAACAAAAATAAACAAAGGATACCCAACTTAAGAAGTAACAGATTCCAAAATTCTCACAATTTTCAGAACAGTTGTCTCTACATTTTTCTGTCTCAAGTACTACATCTCATCTTAGATCTTAATATGAACCAGGGGAACAATGAAGCAACAGTAAGATCTTTGAGAAACACTACACAGTAACTGAAAACGGAGGGAGGCATGGATATTAGGGAAACACTTGTAATGAAAAGTAGCCCTGGACACATTAAGTGAACTGCTCCATGAATTTCTCTTTCAGGATTTTTTGCGTGTGTGTGTGTGTGTGTTTTCATTTTTGCCCAATTAAAAGGGGGTTATTCCTCCACTGTGTATTTGGAATTAAAATTGCTTGATAGTTTCAGTTACACTGAGGGCACTGTGGGAGGAAATTGCATGAAACCTTCAATGCAGTGGAAGATTAAATATTCACACCTTTGCAATATTCCTTGTGACCCTACTCTAATTGTAGTGGCAACTGAAGTGGACTTTGCAAGACACACAGGTCTCAGAAATTTCCAGAGAAGGAGAGAGAATGGGATAGAGACATGACACTTTAATACAAATCAATGATCTTTAACCAAAAAGAAACATTCTCCATGAATTTCACCCTAACGGTAGAGCACACATTCTACGTTAACAGTCATAATGGTTTTGGAAAGATCTGCAACTTTAGAGAAATCAAAATATTTTTTTTAAAAAACTTTGAACAGTAGCATCTGTTCTGGTAAATGAGAAAATTTGACAAGTTCATCTATGATTATTAGAAATTAACTCCATATTCTATTTTGACTGCTATACATATTTCTATGAAATATTGGCAGAAAGATTTAACATATTTTCAGATATCTGTAGACTGTTATGGCTGAAGGGACATCAGAGATCATCTAGCTGCTTGTTTTACACATGATGAATCAGGAAACGATGTTTATATTTTGTAATTGGAGTGTGACAAGAATTAATCATTAGCTCTTCATATTTTTTTCAGTGCTTATCCCACTGCGTAGTAGGAAAAATATACACCAAAAACTTTAGAATCATTAAGACTTCAGGGTACTCTAAAAAGTTAAAAACTATTATTTATATTAAGCATTATAGACGACAAAGATCCAAAAGCTAGTGTTCACCAATCCATAATCCATGTAATGCTTCCTCTGTGGTTTCTGACACTATAGAATGCATATAATTCCATTCCATTCATTTCATTTTCACTGGGCAATTTTCACATGTCTACCTTTCGAAAGGTCAGTTGATTTTTTTCTTAACTGTATTCTGACATCAAACGTACACTCAGTCTCCTGAAATTTGAGGGAAATATTCCTAAGTGAAAGTAACACTTTAAAATTTGCGAATTGCAGGCTAGCTGGCTGGCTCAGTTGGAAGAGCATGCAACTCTTAACCTCTAGGTCATGAGTTCGAGCCCCATGTTAGCTATAGAGATATAAAATAAAATAAAGAATAAAATATAAAATAAAATAAAATTTGCTAATTGCAAAATGCACATTGTTGCCTGACCAAATATTTATTTTTCATTCCCCAAAATATATTTTTCTTTTTCATTCTCATCCCTTTTATTTTTCCGGTGGGGGCTGGGACTACATTATCCCACCCTATTATACATCCCAAAAATGTTCTGTTTTACTTTGTATGCATTTTCCCTGGAGAACAATTCAAAGAATTCCTTACACAATATGTCACTACATTTTGAACCAAACATTTTTTGAATAAAGAGAATTTGATTATGGTGCTGCTAGGCCAGAAGAATCATGTTTAGTTGTAAGAAAAATCAGAGGCACCTGGGTTAAAAGACGGACTCTTGGTTTTGGCTCAGGTCATGATTTCATAGTTCGTGAGCTCTAGCCCCACATTGAGGCTCTGTGGGATTCTCTCTCTCTCTCTGTTCCCCTACCCTGTTTTTCTTCTCCTCTTCTCCTCCTCTTCTCCTTCTCTCTCTCCCTCTCTCTCTCCCCCTCTTTTTTAAAAGAAAGAAATAAACTTTAAAAAAAAGAAAAATAAAAATAACATAAACATTCTATAAGATTGAGAAATGTCCAGAATAGGGGAGATAAGTCAGTATATGCTAGCATAGCTAGCTTATATTTAACAGGATAATACAAAGATTGTCAAAAGGTAGCCATGATTCTAAATATATAGCATTTTTTGCAAACAGAAAAATGAGGAGAAAATAAAGAGCATCAAAAAAAAGGGAAATGTGAAAAAATGAAGGGGGAAAAGATGGGAAATAAATGACAGCGTTAAGTAGTTTATATCATTTTCAGGATCATCTTTATGTTTACCAAAATGTTATTTCTTCTGAGACTCAGTGGATGCCTGGGTAACCCAACCATTTAAATTGCAAAAGTATCACCGGGTGTAAAACCCATTTATCTCTCAGAATATCATTGTAAAGCATTTTTTCAGAACGACCACTAATGTTAGGCTGAATTTACCTTTAAGAAATCAGAAATAACCTTACACATAGTCCCTGCCTCAAACACAAGAGCCTTTTTAGGTGTGAGCAAAATGCATTCAACATACTCAAATTATGTTAATTGCCTATGGTCTTATCAAGCGCTCTTCTCCAGTAATGAATGAAAGGATAGTAATAGCAGTTATTCACGTATATATAGACTGCTCAATTATGGATCACCTATTTGAATGGGGTTATTTCCACAATATCTAAGTCCTTATAGGTGCATACTTACTATATGTCCTATCTCATGTTTCAGTGCTTTGATTTTTATTTTTTCCTTAAAGCTCAGGATGGCACTTAGACACAATATAGTTTTCAAACTGATCGTTGACCCACTATTGACTACTCTTTGAAAATATCTTGTGGACAGATTTGTGAATAACTGCTTTGGGCTTCTGAGACAAAATAGTGAAATAAAATGTCTAAGTACTACTGAAAATAAGTCAATCAAATAATGAAGTAACGACCCAATTAACAGTTACAAAATAACGTCTCTGTGTTTAAAATAAACTAAGTGACAGGAGAGCCTTGCAGAATAAGTACCAATAAAACCCATTGTCTCATTTATCTTTGGACAACACACAGTTGTATTTGTGCTTTCAAATCAGGTAGAATTATGCAAGACCCTATAATGAGGATAGGCAGTACAGAACTCCACATGAGAATGTTTAAATAGGTTATAATGCAATGGTTTTTGCATCTATGAAATTAACAGCTTTTAGGCAAATTTCTACAATTTAGGTAAAATACTGTGAAGGCTGTTGTTACTTGAACATTAAGATAGACATATCTTTTATACACGTACATTTTTTGGAAAATTATTTTAATACATATTAACTGTGTTCATCATTTGCTTTTACAGGAAAAAAGAGAAAATATCCAAATTGATTATAATCATTTTCATTATTAGTGAAGCACTACTAGGATATTGATTTCTGCTTACACAGAGGTTCCTGAACTTTTGCAGATTTGTATCCCTCAGGATGGGGAATCTGATGGTGAGACAGAGGCTAAAGATGTCAGTAACTTGTGATAATCCACAGAGTGCAATAACTACTGATTCTTTTGCTTCTACAGGCTTGTCTTCATCATGACTTAGGACTGTGTGGGCCAAGGCAAGGAAGCATAGATATGACCAGTTTCCCCTTGGCTCCTTAGAAGGGACATTAAACCTTGATATAGTTCCAAAGAGACAGAACATAGCCATGACATAGGACCTAAGCATTTTAAGTCGAGAGAGAAAACTAAAAACTGAAAGAAACTTAGAATGTAAATCTTTAAATCTTTCATTATTCACAAGAGAAGGCTAAGTGTTTTGTACAAAATTTAAGATGAGACAGTCAACATAAAAACCCTGCTCTGTTACTGCATCCAAAGTCTGAGATCTCCAATGCCAAAGTGTCCCGTGTTGATAACAATTTGGGTGAAAGTACAATGGAAAAATCCTTTTATTTTGTGTTAGAGTATTATTAACCTATTCTATACCGTGCTATTTTCAGAGACACAAATAATATTTTTTTTTTAAATCTGACACTTTCTCTCTCAACTTGGAATCAAAACCATTATGTTCTAGAAGGCTCAAACTAGGAATATACTTTAGGATTTTTCCATTATATAAGAATATTGTTTAACACCTACCTCTGTAACATATTTGTCAGTATGTATTATATATCATATAACACATCACATATATCATTATACATAGTATTAAATTTTGCACTTGTGTATCAGGACTAATAAAAATATTGTTGTCTGTGTTTGTGTGTGTGTGTGGGGGGGGGTTAGTTGTAGATAATTGACCTTGCTTCTATTGAGATGTTTCAAAAGATACAAAAAGCAAACAACTCTAGATTGTCTTTTTTGTCTGTTTTCACCTTCATCAATTGAGAAGGTTATAAAAACAAAAGTTAATGCAAACATCAAAATGAACAAAAGATCTCTTTAATTATTTCTTTAAAAATAAAATACATTAGTGTAAATTAAAATTAATAAATGACTTTAGGGGCACGTTGGTAGCTCGGTCCATTAAGTATCCGACTCTTGATTTTGGTTCAGGTCATGATCTCACAGTTTGTGGGTTCGAACACCACATTGGGCTCCATGCTGATGGTGTGCAGCCTGCTTGGGATTATGTTTCCATCTCTCTCTGCCTCTCCCCTGCTTGCTTTCTATCTGTCTCTCTCAAAATAAATAAATAAACATTAAAAAAAAAACTAATTAATGACTTTAGAATAAAAAAAATAGGAACAGACCAGTTAGTCAAAGCAAGTAAAATAAGTATTATGATTAATTAAAGATAGAAAATATTTATGGATACAACACATGGCTTCAGGCTACTTCAACTACATGCCTCAGTATTTGATTTTTTTAGTATATTCTTACAAACCTCTGAAGTTCACATTTCTGTCTTCCAGATATATTCTGCAAGGAATATACATTAAGAAGATATTTTTTAATATTTACATATCAAAAGTTGAGGGTGGGGGTACTAAATAAGGCTTTATCAACTTTATAGTATCTCCTTGTGATAAAGAACAAAAGGTATAGGCTAAAAGTAGGATTTCCTTCAGAAGTTATGAAAAATGGGCTATATGTCTTTGTAAAAATCATTTGCAATGGTTAGCAAAAAATGCCAAATATATTAAATTCCCAATGTTTTGAATTGTGGTAGGTCTTTATCACTAAGAATAATCGAACTATGTTCCTGTGCCCTTGACACTGAGGTTATTAACTCTCCTTTGCATTCACTACTCCATTAAAATAGTATTGCAGAAACTTATAAAAATAGGTGGGCAACCACTGTGGTTCAGGGTGTATCTCTAAAACTTGGAGTATATAAACTTAGATTTTAAAATTTCTCTCTAAAATAGAGCTAGAGGACTCCTTTAGAAAACAATTTTGAGCTTAAGGTTTGTTTTATACTTGTATAAACCTTGGCATGTTGCACTTGTCAGAAAAACTTCATAACCTAACAATAACCTTTTGCTATGCTTTATGTAGTGTTGTCCAGACAAATTGTCATGCTGTTCAGCTGAACAAGATTGATGACACAGCAAACTGCCAATGCAGAGCTTAGGAGAATACACCCCTTCAGTGAACCTCAGGCCACTCCAAATCACTTCCCTGGGCTGGGATGGCAGCGGTCCCACAAGGATTTTGATTTACCGGCTGTGAAACGTCAAAGATACAAGTCCAAACATGAAAGAGTGCGTCTAAAAAATAAACCTTTCTTTCGAATATAGTTTATGTGACTGTTTGTTAGTGGGAAGGGAGAGTTATACTTTTTTAATTTGGAAAAAATAATTAGAAATATGGCAGCCATTTCGATGAATGACAAGTAAAAGTTTTGTTTACAAAAGGTCTTACTAAATAGAAACATATGATGAATTGGCATTTAATCAGTGATGTTACATTGTATCACTATACTCATGATTTTAGTAATTTTTTTTTAATTAATGGGCTTCAATATTTGGATATCTTATTTAGAACCCCTCTCAAAACTAAAACCAAAACCAATTCTATTATGATGTTATCTTAAAATTACATATTATTGAGGAATTATTATTCATTTTTAAGTGGGATGTCAATGCTTCGATAGTCCAAAGTAAGTATGCTCATTATGTTGAAATTTTATCCTCTATCATTAAAAGTTGGCCAGTGCATGGAGAAATAGGACATTCTATATATTTGTGCATAGTTGTTGTTTTTAAGTTTTATCAGGGACATAGTTCAAAACCTTCCAGTTCTATGTGTTTTGTGAAACTTTTGAAATACTGGGAAGACTGACCTAATCTCTTACCACTTCTGCTCAGTCAGCTTCACTAGCTCCCATGGTGGGGGGGTGGGGTAAGGCAGCAGGTGAGGAGGGAAGGATTCAAGAGAGCAGCCGGATTGACATGTGCATTTATAGTTTAGTGTCCTAGTGGTGTAATGCTGCCTAACGTGCAGTCAAGATGTCTACATACAAAAAGCTTAGATGTGAAAGGAGCTTATCAGTTGGAGGAGAAACCAACAGACTAGAAAATGTTTAAGTCTGACCTTTTGTAATGTTTTTGTACAACAAGCAGTCAAGGGTATGTGTATCTCCAGAAAAAAAAGATTCAAAAAATACACACACACACACACACACACACACACACACACACACACACACACTAGACAATCACACACAGCCTTCAAACCTCCCCCAGCCTCATGGCTTTATTCCTTTTCTTTCTATAGATCATTACTAATATTTGGCCTTCAGGCTGCTTATGCTCGCTTTATTACCTTGAACTTCCTTAAAATAGCAAAGTTGAAAATGCATTTAAAATATTGTTTCACTGAATAATCAAAGCACCCTGTCATTCAATGTGAAGTAAAATGACTTAGTAGTAGTGTGCAGAATCCCATGAAGACAACTCATTAGGAACAGAATGCTAACAGAACTCGGGAGGATACACAAATATCATCTACTGAGTTACATGACTGCGATACCAACATGGGCTCAAGTGCTGTAAAGGAACTCTTCAAAGCCAGGAAGAGGGCAGTGATCCCACTGAAATTTCACCTAGTTCAGGTTATCAGTACAGTATTCAAAATTTTTAAAAGTAATATGTCTTAAGCATATTAAATATACATTTTGGACTAAAATAAAAAGCTAATACACTGTTCAAGTCAGGGCTATAAACTCAATGGAGATTTCATAGAAAACAAAGAAAAAGAAGAGGGGAGAAAATGGAGGGGAGGGTAAAAGAGGAATCAAAAAATAAAGAAAAATGCTACTATTTCTACATAAATAACATGTAAATTAACAGACAATAATTCATACTTAATACCCAGAGTTGTTCAACCTTCCCTAAGTCAGTTCAGGCAAACCAGATTGCTTCTCTTTGCTAGGACTCAAATACATCCATTTCCTTAATATTACATTGATCACACGGATAGTGTGTACACTGTATTTAAAATATATTTATGTTATTATTTCATGCCAGAATTTCTTAAGAGGAATTTTCTATTACTAGTATTAAAACTGCATTTGCTGTAGAATAGGTGGCAGTAAATATTTACTAATTAAAACCAATTGTCTAATAAATCAGCGGTGCCCGGGTGGCTCAGTGGGTTAAGCGTCCAACTTCGGCTCAGGTCATGGTCTCACGGTTAGGGAGTTCGAGCGCTGAGTCGGGCTCTGTGCTGACAGCTCGGAGCTTGAAGCCTGCTTTGGTTTCTGTGTCCTTCTCTCTCTCTGTTTCTTCCCTGTTCACACACTGTCTGTCTGTCTGTCTGTCTCTCTCTCTCTCTTAAAAATAAATAAAGATTATTTTTTTTAATTATCTAATAAATCACTCATTTCGTGTCTTGGCATAGATTAGTGATTTTTATGTTAACCTACATTTGGTTACAGTTTTCCTAAGATATGTAATTTGAAGTAGGGTCAGTATTTTTCAAGTCATTTGATGCTATTAAAGGCTTCTTATTGGATATTTTGTTGTTCGTTTGTTTTGTTTACAAAGATAGATGAAGGCTTGCCATTCAGACTTCACTTGTTCTAGCTCTGGCACATGAATCAAAAAGCATTCTGGGAAACACATAATTGAAATCAATCAACTGGTGGACCATCTACACACAATATATTTTGCCAAGATAACAAATAGCATATAAATCACATTGCACTGTGAACACAATAATTTTGGAAAATGGCTTCCTGTTATTCACAAATTCAACAAAACACAAAATAACTGATCATGGGGCACTTGGATGGCTCAGTTGTTAAGCATCAGACTTAGGTTCAAGTTATGATCTCATGGCTTCTGAGTTCCAGCCGAGCTCTCTGTTGTCAGGGCAGATCCCTCTTCAGACCTTCTGTCTCCCTCTCTCTCTGTGCCTGTCCCATGCTCGCTCTCTCTCTCTCTGTCTCTCTCTCAAACATAAAAAAATATTAAAAAAAATAACTGCTCTAGGGATGCCTGGGTGGCTCAGTCGGTTAAGCAACCAACCCTTGATTTCAGCTCAGGTCATGATCTCACCATCATGGGATCAAGCCCCGCATGGCGCTCAGTGCTGGTATGGAGCCTGCTTGGGATTCTTCTTCTCCCTCTCTTGTCCATGATCACTCATTATCTATCCCTAAAATAAATACTTAAAAAAATAACTGATCTAAATCCTTCATATAAAGATGGTTTTGTTTTCAAATTCTTAAATGCTCCATAATTTATATGAAAAACATATTTGAAATAGGTATTACAAATATTTTTACCATAATTTTTCAAGGATAGAGTTTAACTTGAAGAAGAAATATATTCAGCAGCTTCTAAAACCCTTTTTCCCCTCAAATTTAATGTTAGTTCTTTATATGTTGCTACCTATTTCTGCAAGTTGCACAAGCTTTTGCTATGAAATAGTCTACTACAAGATTATTTCAGTAGTTTTTTTTTTTTTGGTCCTTAATTTGAATATTTTCCCCCAGTGGGAATTGAATTGTATCCCTCAAAAAGGATATAATTGAGAACAGAAAAGGAAACAATAAACAAAACTAAAAGATGATTTACTGAATGGAAGAAGATATTTACAGATGGCAGATCTAATAAGGAGTGCCCAAAATCTATAAAGAACTTATATAACTCAATGGAATAGATATCTAATTAAAACCTGGGCAGAGGACCTCAATAGATATTTCTCCAAAGAAGGAATCCAGATGGCCAACAGACACATGACAAGATGCTCACCATCACTAATCATCAAGGAAATGCAAGCCAAAAACAATATGAGTGAGCACAGGCAAGAGAGGGGCAGAGAGAGTGGGATATTTCACACCTGTCAGAATGGCTAAAATCAAAAACACAGGAGACAAGTGTTGGTGAGGCTGTGAAGAAAAAGGAACCTTCGTGTACTGTTGGTGGGAACAAAAACTGGTGTCGACATTGTGTAAAATGGTATGTAGTTCTCAAAACGTTGAAAATAGAACTATCCTATGATCCAGTAATACCATCATGGGTATTTACCCAAAGAATATGAAAACACTAATTCAAAAACATGTTTGCACCCCTATATTTACTGCAGTATTTTTTTAATAGCCAAATTATAGAAGTGGCCCAGTTTCAAATGTCCACTGATAGATGACTGGATAAAGAAATGTGATGTGTGTGTGTGTGTGTGTGTGTGTGTGTGTGTGTGTGCATACCTATACATACATATATACACATACATACATACATATATATTTATAATGGAATATTACTCAGCCACCAAAAAGAATGAAATCTTGCTATTTGCATGGACACAGACAGAGTTAGAGAGTATAATACTAAGTAAAATAAGTCAGAGAAAGATGAAAAATATATGATTTCATTCATATATCAAATTTAAAAAAGAAAACAAATGGACGAAGCAAGGGACAAATCAAGAAACCTATTCTTATCTACAGAGAACAAACTGAAGGTTACTAGAGGGTGGATAGAGGGGAGGGTGAAACAGATGAAGAGAATGAAGACTATACATATGGTGATGAGCATTCAGTTATTTATAGAATTGTTGAAGCAGTATATTGTACACCTGAACCTAATATACTGGAATTAAAATTTACCTTTTTTGGTAATAGGTAATAGGTAATAGGCAGAGCACAGATGATTTTGAAATGAAAGCGAGGTATTGACAGAGTTGGTTCATGAAAATGAAATGTTCTATATGATACTATAATGGTAGAAACATGTCATTACAACTTTGTCCACACCCATAAAAAGTACACCAACAGTAAACTCTAATATAAACTGTGAGTTTTGAGAGGTGCCTGGGTGGCTCAGTCGGTTGAGCGGCCGACTTCGGCTCAGGTCATGATCTCGCGGTCTGGGAGTTCGAGCCCCATGTCAGGCTCTGTGCTGACAGCTCAGACCCTGGAGCCTGTTTCAGATTCTGTGTCTCCCTCTCTCTCTCTCTGACCCTCCCCCATTCATGTTCTGTCTCTCTCTGTCTCAAAAATAAATAAACGTTAAAAAAAAATTTAAACTGTGAGTTTTGAGTGATACTGATATGTCCATATAGGTTCATCCATTGTAACAAATGGGCCATGCTGGCTGGGGATATTATGCAAGTGGGAGGGGCAGGGGTATCTGAGAAATCTCTGTACTTTCTGTTCATTTTTGCTGGGAACCTAAACTTACTTTTAAAGAAAAGGTATTAAAGAGAGAGAGAGAGAGAGAGAGACAGAGAGAGAGAGAGAGAGAGAGAGAGACAGAGACAGAGAGACAGAGAGAGACAGAGAGAGAGAGAGAGACAGAGAGAGAGAGAGAGAGAGAGAGAGACAGAGAGAGAGAGAGAGAGATTCAAGTCTAACTTCCAGTATCTCAGAATTTGATATTACTAAGAATTAAGATTTTTAGACAGGTATTTGAGTTATGATTAGGTCATTAAAGTGGGCCTTAATCAAATTGACTAGTGGTCTTATTTAAAAAAAGTTTGGAGGGGGAAGGATTTGGAGACAAGGCGGTACATAACAGAAAACAGACTAAGTGAAGACACAGGAAGACCGCCATCTCTGAGGCAAAGAATGTCTGATGCTACCAGAAGCTAAAAGAAAGGCATGGAACAGATTCTCCTCAGGGCCCTCAGAAGGAACCAACCCCAAGGATACCTTGCTTTCAGATGGAGAGCCTCTAGAAATGTAAGACAATAGATGTCTGTTGTTTTAAGCCACACACTTTTGGTGCTTTGTTGCAGTACTTTGAAGAAACTAATAAACCTCCCTTCTCAGTATTCAGTAAAAAAGTTGAATCGATTATGTAAAAATACCTCATAGATTTCCTATATGTAGAGTACAGTTAGCTATAAAGCAATTAATGAAGAAAAGGCTATGGCATGCATTAAGTAAACAAAGATTTACAGTGGGTGCTTAAATAGGCACTCAGAGACAGAATGGCCCAATTAGAGGCTGCTACAGTTTTGGGTGGTGACTTACAGGAACAAACAAATTTGCTGAAAAGAAATCACGACTAGATGTAAGACTCGATTAAGCTGCAACTAGAAAGTGAAGTCATGGGGCGCCTGGGTGGCTCAGTCGGTTGAGCGTCCCGCGTCGGCTCAGGTCATGATCTCACGGTTTGTGAGCTCAAGCCTCACGTCGGGCTCTTGCTGACAGCTCAGAGCCTGGAGCCTGCTTCGAATTCTGTGTCTCGCTCTCTCTCTGCTCCTCCCCCGTTCATGCTCTGTCTCTTTCTCTCTCCTTCAAAAAGAAATAAAAACACTAAAAAAAAAAAATTAAAAGAAAAAGAAAGTGAAGTCCTTAGGGACGATTAATACCTTGGAATGAAGAACAGATTCCTCCACCTGGGATGGTAGTCTTTTTCACTAAAATCCATAGAGTCAAAGTGTCCTAATTCTATACAAATATTCTTTCCTCCTCATAATCTGCCACAGTAACTCTGTGAAGTCTGTGAAGTCTGCACTTGACCAAGTTATAGATATCACCAGATTGTCCTAACATAGAGTCAAGGAAGGAAATAAGACTAAAAGAGAGTAGAGAGTTGACAATAATCCAGCAATTAGATAGAAAATTGGAGTACTGGAGAGACACCATCACCACTATTATTCTCATTCCTAGTAACATTCAATGTGTTGAGCTCCTATTTTATGGCAGGTGCTACACATGATAATTTACAAATGCTATTTCACTTAACATAATTCTGAGAGATAAATCAAATTATATATATACACACGTATTTTATGTATATAATAAACTTAATAAAAGTTATATATATTATATACATTTTGAAATATATATATTTTATATAAAAGTTATATATATTATATACATATATATTTTAAAATATATATATATTAAACATTTGACTCCCTAATAGCCATTTGAAACTGACAAAGAAAAATAAGTGATGGATGTAATGTTATGCTATTCCTTTCTGATAATTGGTTCCAGAATGGTCATATGGCCCAGTTCTTGTCAATAACATCCAAGGACACTTTTGCTAAAAATTTCTTGGAATATTTTCTCAACCTTAACGAGAAAACCATAGGAATACAGATTATTTCTTTCCTGCTCGATGTTACTAAAGGAGCATTTGGTCTTAGAGGTTTCTGGCAGGCAACTTCTGTCCATGAAGAAACCCAGGCTTCACGGACACTGCCAACATATGGAAGAACGTGCAGACAAGACAATAGGAGAAAAACAGGGCCAGGATACAGATTGGCTCAGGCCAGGAGTCTGAAGCATCCCCCAAATCTTTCTTTTGTAAGTAAATGAAGTTCCTTATTGTTAAGGCCTTTATTATTTGGCTTTTCTAGAACTTGTAGTTGAAAGCATGCTAACAAATAGAATTATTCCAATTTTATACATGAGTAAAGCAAACTCAAATGGTGAGTTAATTTGCTCATGATCACAAAGCTAGTAGCTGTTCTATTGTCTTTAATCTCAGTCTTGCATGACTCACTACTCTTCATTCCTTACTCAGAAGATCTAAAAAAGAGTCTTGAATCCAACACTGAGAAATTTAGCATATGATTCAGCACGCTTCTTAGCTTTTGAACAAAAAATGCTTCACAAATTACCCAGTTTAAACTGCTATTTTTTTCGGGCAGCCCTGAAAAATAAGAATACGGTGACAGGGGGAAACTAAACTTATATTTTAAGAATATATATTTCTGAAGAGTATAAAGATGTTATGAAATACAAGTTTCGACCCATTATGCTTATTTTTTTATCTTATATTTTGCAGCTATTGTTTAATGGACACAGAATAATCATTTAATTCTGAATATGTCAGCTAAAACCAAATCAACGTTAAATTTTTGTGTGTTTTCATTCCGGTGTAAAATACAACATAGTGGCCTGTAAAATAGAACCTTTGAATTTTCTTTCTAGACTTTCCTGAATCTCTTTTTTTCAAGCTATATCTTAATCACATGGTCTAATGGCAAATAGCAAGATTCTGTAGTGTAATTATAATGGGAAGATTTAGAAAATCATTTCACACATTTTCTTCCAAATTTGGTTCTTATCCTAATAATTGAGTAACTATAAATATTTATTTTTTATAATCTTATGGTCTTGATGCTTTGCAAGATCAACATAGCAGATGACCAGAAAATGAATGCACTGAGTTTGTAACTATTGTATTCTGATTTAAATATTTTATATTAGTCTTGGGATAAGTACTATTTGCATAGAAAATATTAGAAATTAAAACCCCAGGTTTCTCATTTCCATATGGTTCTTATTTTTAAAGTTATCAGGATTTTGGCACAAGTTTACAAAGAAGTATATCTTTGTCTTCTATTATATTATGACACTTTTATTGTTATTATAAAACTTCCTTAGACCAGAGAAGTGTCCAAATATCTTTAGCTGTATCATAAGTGCTCAGGCTAATAAAACTTTGCTGCCTATGAAATACTTTGTTTTCATTTAAAAAATTAGTTCAGTTTTGCCACATTACTTGTTATTCGTTTCATCATGGCTTGGAGCAGTTAATCATCAAGAGATTGTATTTCCAAAGCTCTAATTTATATTTCCATAAAGTGACCTTGATAATGCCAAAGGTTTTGTATCTGGTGATTAAAAATGCTTTGAAATATATAAAGTATTTGATGTGTCAATAGATTGACTACAGTTCTTAGGTACAACAACTATACATGTTGGTGATACTGTGACAATTTGAAAGGTGCATACATAAAAACAGGAAATAACCAAACATGAAAAATGATTTGCGATAAAAAGAGAAGTGGACTTCATTTAAATCTCGAAAAACTATTTGTGTTTATTAAATTACTTGTCTTTGGAGAGTAGATGCAAAAACTCTTGGTGCATTATAAAATATAATACTGTCCGTGTATTGATACACATGAATATCTGAAATTGTTTAAGGGAAGCAATTTCAAAAAGACATACAGAAAGCAAAAATGGATGAGCTTCTCATGAATCTGTTATGGAAACAGTTGTAAAATAGAAAACTGAAAGATATTTATGATCCTCAATAACTCAGGAATCATTATCTGAATACAAATGTGAAGACCAACAATTTTTTTAAGTTATATTGTATATGTACAAAGCACTTTAAGTAAGGGCTTAAGTTTGACTATTTAAAATCATCACAGCTTAGGTAATGGTCTTTTTTTATTAATTCTGGGTCTCCATATTTAGCATATAATCGTTAACTTACTTGTGCTATCAGACTAATGATAGTTTATTCATTTATTAAAATCACGTAGTTCTCTGTTGTGTTAGTTTCATCTTTAAAAGATTGTCTTGTAAATCAATAATAATCCCTCCTTTTGTATTTTTTAAGATTTGTACATTGCTTTTGCGTGAAGAGAATTGGCAATACTTAAAAAAAAATAAGCTTTTCAGTAGCAATAACATTCACATATCACAGTATCTTAGTAAAAATTAAGCAAAAGACCCCTAGATTAAGAATAGCCAGGGGTACAGTGAACAGTGATTAGTGGAAAGGATATAGTCAACTGAAAAGTCTGTTTTGCTGCCTTGTCATGTAATTTTGGATCCATAGAATAAGGAGATTATTGATTCTTTCTGCTGACCACTCTTGACTAAAATAGTCAAGGGGTTTCATTAAGGTGACCACATTTTTCTTCCAAAATGAGGTATTGCATCAGTGCAAAACACCAGAGGATGATTTCAATGGGGGCACCGCAGAGTATCTGGCACCTTTCAGGTAAGTGAAAAACATATGGTCCACCTGCCCTTGGATCATAGAATCTTATCGTACAGAAGACTGCTATTGTGGAATAGAAAATGCTTCCCTTGAAATGGACTTAAAGGCTGGTTCCCACATTATTTTATGGATTTTGGAATTTGTATTTTGCTGAACCAGGGTAATGGACTACACAGCATTATTCTTGACCAATAAATGAGGAAAGTCTTACAGTATTTTGGCTACAATTATGAGATAACAAAACGTCCTAAGAGAAAAAAAATTGTATTTAATAATAGATCTGTAAATATATATTTTTATTGCTTATTTTTGAGAAGGAGCGTGCACGTGAGCGCTCATGAGTGGTAGAGGGGCAGAGAGAGGGAAACATAGATATCGAAGCAGGCTCCAGGCTCTATAATTTCAGCAGAGCCCAATGTGGGGCTTGAACTCACAAACTGCAAGATCATGAACTGAGCTGAAGTCAGACGTTCAATTGACCGAGCCACCCAGGTACCCCTGTAAATATGTGTTTAAATGTTTGAGCACTTAATAAAATGATTCACATTTTAATATGCTATTAAATAAAACTGTTCTGAATCATATGAAAATTTTGTATTATTGTGTAAATGCTTATGTATATTTTTCAGGGCCTATCTCACCCAAGACCTCCTTCAGGGATTCCTCACCTCAAGCATTTATAATAGGTTCCTTTTATTTTTATTTTTCTTACCACATTTTGGCAAATAAGGTATAGTTTGTTTTTATGGCCCTCTGCAATGCATAGTACAGCATTTTAAAAATAGTTTAGAGTCCAAATGAGTAAATACAGTAAATGAAGATATAGCACACTGAAGGGGAAAAAAGAACTTAATATGTTTACAGGTATTAACGAATTCATGTGGCTGACATTACATTAACTGTGGGAGAACCCATAAATGAAATTCACTGTATTTTTTTTAAAATCATTTTAAATCTAATTTATTGACTTTTGATTTAAATCTGCACTTTTGGGGGCAAAAATATAGAATAGAAAAATGGTTAAAATGGTAAGCTTTAGTATGGAAATCAGTGACATAAGGACACTCACAATGCTGTGTAATCAACACCACTATGCATCTTCTGAACGTTTTCTTCCTGCATCATGTGGAAAAGAACGAAGCATGGGATTCACTAGTTTAGAAGTCACATTAATCATATTGACATTATGTTAACCTATACAGTTTTGTGATACTGCATTAAACTCAAATTCTTTACACAAAATGCAGACAAGTAAACACTAGTATTTTATACCTTGCTAATTTTCTTACACAAATTACAACAAGAGGTGAGGAACTTAAAGAAAATAGAAACACACACACAGGAATCTGATTGAAAGTATCTGAGAGTTGCCTGGGTAATCAACATTCCAGGGATTTGTTTGTGAGCCAGGATACAGCAAACTGCTTTGATCCCCTCAGGGCACTTACAGATTCTTGGTGGATCATGAGATTAGGAAACCTAGAGTAGGGAAGGAGCTAAGAAGCTGGTGAAGTCTCAAAAGTTTTCAGGGCAAGGGGGTTTCTCTCTCTCTCTCTCTCTCTCTCTCTCTCTCACACACACACACACACACACACACACACACACGCACGCACGCACGCACGCACGCACTAAATTCCTGGGGCAGAGGGTTCATTCAGAGCAGTGAAAACATCTAGGATTAAACAGGCCATCCTTTAGGAGAGCAGGTGGCTCAGTCGGTTAAGCATCTGGTTTTGAATTACAGCTCAGGTCATGATCTCACAAACTGTGAGATGGAGCCCTGCTTCTGACTCTTGGGCCTTTTCTCTACCCTCCCCCCCAACCCTGCCCCCACCACCCCACTCTCAATATAAATATGTAAGCTTAAAAAAATAAAAATAAAAACATATGTCAAGAGGCCAATGTTTAAACAGGTAGAAAACTAATGCCCTAGTGACATTTACCCAAGTGTCCCACTGTGCAGGATAGCCTAAGACGCAAAAAAGAGAGCACAGAAAGGACAGTGTTCTTAGCATTACACCCTGTGCCAAAGAAACAAATTCAGGACTTTCTAAGTAGGAAGGGACCTAGTAAATATTCTGCACTCTCAGTTGAGACTCGGAGGTCTGCAGCTTAGAAACTAGCAAAATAAGATCTAAATTATTAGAAGATGAGGACCCAGGCTGGAATCAGCTCAGTTCATACCTGACTGCATCACAGTTGAGGTCTGCGGTCCAGTGGCCAATTAAAGGGTAGGGTGAGAAATCTTCACTAGAAATATTAATGACTTCTAGGACTTCTAGATTTTTTCGCCCAAAAGTTCCAAGAAAATAACAGGCGGTAGAAACAGATCTGTATATAACTCTGATAAATTGAAGTTAACAGTAACAGATTTTAATCAGCTGAATAACGGGCTTAAAAATGGTGGAAAGGAGGGATGCCTGGATGTCTCAGTCAGTTAAGTGACTGACTCCTGGTTTTTTGGCTCAGGTCATGAGCTCACTGTTGGTGGGATTCAGTCTCCTGTTGGGCACCTTGCTGACGGTGAGGGCAGAGCCTTCTTGGGATTCTCTCTCTCTCCCTGCCCCTCCCCTGCTCATGCTCATGCTCTCTCTCTCTCAAAATAAACTTTTAAAAATAAATTAGAAATTAAAAATTAAAATGGCCGAAAGGATGTAGAATTTGACCAGAAAACTATCATCTATATAAAATAACTGCATGGAAATTCTAGAACAAAAAAAAAAAAAAACGAATCTAAATAAGCAACTGGATTATTTAATGACAGATTGGAAATGAGAGTAATAGTGAACTGGAAAAAAAATAAATCAACAGAAAACAAATAGACCGAAAAACAAAAGCAAAAAGAGTAAACATTTTTAAAAGAGTGATTTCAGAAGGGGATCTTATTTTTTTTTTTGGAATCCAAGAGGCAAGGAGAATGGGAAACAATTATTGAAGAGTAAAACGGCTAACCCCCCCCCCAAATTTGAAAGCCATCAAGTTATACCTGTGCTACACAGTCGAAAACCTTAGCATAAGTATTCATGTAAAGAAAACTTCCTGTAGGCCTATCTTTATTTATATTCACCTCGATTTATGTAAATATACATAATCTATTTTATATACATGTACAAATATATATAAAATATTCAGAAATGTCCTGTTTCTTCAAAAGGAACAATAAGTTATTTAAAAAAAAACCCTAAAATGACAGACCAAAAATATTCTTAAAATGCTCAAATAGACTGTCAACCTAGGTTTTTATTCCCATCACAAATATTAATTGTGAAATGAAGTATAGATGTTTTTTTTCAGAAGAAAATTAGCCATTTGTTAATGCAAACTGTGTAAACTAGAAGGGGACTTCTTTAGCCCAAGAAAAAAGTATACCATAAGAAAACAGAGCTATACAGACATAAAAACAATACATTCAAAAATATAAGTGAATTTTAATTGTATAAAGTTATAATAATGCCTATGGGTTTAACATGTAGAGAGTATTAAAAAGCATGGAAGACATTGAATACAGGTAGTTTTAAGAGGTCATCATTTTTGTACAAATGATTATTCGTATTAATCCTAAAGATTCAGTTACTCATTTTAGAATCTCCAGTTTAGCCACCAGGAAAAAGAAAAAAAAAGTTACCTTTTACTAAAAGGGATCTAAACTAAAAGGCTAAAGGGAAATAGATTTCAAACGGAGGCAATAAGAGAAAAAAAAAGTTACAGAAAACAATGAGACAAATGGGACATAGTACAATAAAACATACAACATCAAACGTCACTGATTATTTTGCAGGTTAATGGTGCATGTCTGTTAGTTCAAATCAAAACACATCATAACAGATAAAATTAAAAAAAATCATCTATATGCTGCTCACAAAAATCTTTTTTTTAATTTTTTAACATGTATTTATTTTTGAGACACAGAGAGAGAGAGAGAGAGAGAGAGAGAGAGAGAGCGCGAGCGAGAGCGAGCGAGCATGAGCAGGGAAGGGGCAGAGAGAGAGAGGCAGACACGGAATCTGAAACAGACTGCAGGCTCTGAGCTGTCAGCACAGAGCCAAATGTGGGGTTCGAACTCACCAACTGTGAGATCATGACCTGGCCCAAGACAGACACTTAAACGACAGAGCCACCCAGGCGCCCCAAAACTCTCTTTAAATATAAGAGGTATTCTTGTGTGGTGTAGATAGCAGTCCTTTGTTATTCTCATGTCCTAGGTCATCAAATGTAATGTTGATTTTAATAGTATATTTAGTCATACAGATAATTTTAATGTTCACACAGGTCTACTATTTCTTGAGGAGATCCTGTTTCCTTAGTGTTTAGTTTTTCAAGATTTATCCACTTGTTGATTGTGCTCAAACTGTTTCTCTTAGATTTTCTTGCAACTTTTAATTTTTGTTTCTAAGTCTTCAAACTTCTTTGTCAGTAGTTCATTTCCCAGCTCATATACAATCCATCATTTTCTCACTGTCCAAAAAATGGTGATTATATACGCCATACGATTACATACACTGTAATCCATTTGTGCATGCTCTATTGTTTCACTGCTTTGTGTTCTTTTTCTTGCCAATTTAGTACTATTTTAAGATGAAAGTTATATGGTCCATGACTACTAAAACAATACTCCTGATAGTCACTACTTTTTGAAGTTTTCTTGGTTGTTTTTAAATTTTTTTTTCAACGTTTATTTATTTTTGGGACAGAAAGAGACAGAGCATGAACAGGGGAGGGGCAGAGAGAGAGGGAGACACAGAATCGGAAACAGGCTCCAGGCTCTGAGCCATCAGCCCAGAGCCTGACGTGGGGCTCGAACCCACAGATCGTGAGATCGTGACCTGGCTGAAGTCGGATGCTTAACCGACTGCACCACCCAGGCGCCCCTCTTGGTTGTTTTTAAATACCTATTCTTTAACATATATTTAAGATTTTACCTAGAGACAAATATTACTGTCAATTTGTTGAAAATGAATTTAGTTTATTAATTTTGGATAAATAGGCTTCTATGATAGTAAAACTTGTATTTCTCGGTATTTTAAAGTCACTTTTCCCTTTTGCTGACCTAGTTTTACATCTTTTCCATTACATCACATAAGTTAAGTGGGTTCTATGCCGACTTGTTAACTAGTAATTCTATTTATTTCTGCATTAAAGGGAATGGGATCTATTTTCCAATTTCATTTATACTTAGAGATAAAAATTGGTTTATACCACTAATTCATCTGATTTTTCTACAGTTCCAAAAGTATTTTATTAGATATCAATGTTAAATCTTCAGCCAAAAGAATGTATTTTCAAATTTTAACATTAACTATTCTATTATTGCAATCAGTAGAACTTTAAAGATTGTTCTATGTAGTAATAAGACTAACATGTAGTTTCTTGTACATGTTCTAATTTTTACCTTCATGATTTTAGCTTTTTTTTAAGGTTTACTTGTTTATTTTGAGAGAGAGAAAGAGACAGTGAGTGAGGGGCCAAGGCAGACAGACAATGCCAAGTAGGCTCTGCAAGGCCAGAATGGAGCCTGATGCAGGGCTTGAATTCACAAACCATGAGATCACTACCTGAGCTGAAGTCAGACATTTAACTGACTGAGCCACCCAAGTGCCCCTTGTGATTTTAGCTCTTAGGGTGGTTTCACTGAAGGGAGAAGAAAGGAAAAGAGAAAAGAAAAGAAAAAGGGCATTTACTGTTCAAGAAAGAGGTTCTTGTCATACTTGGATCCAAAAGCCAACACAGGATTTACAAAAGTACTTAAGATTGTCAGCCACAAATATTAAGCTTGGCTAACATTTTTATCTCTTTCAATTCTAAAATTCCATCATATATTCACTCATCTCTATCCAAATCAGATAGTATCCTAACTTTGGAATGCTAGAGAAATGACCTCAGAGACAGCAGGCAACAGTATATATTTTGTAGATAAAACTAAGTTTCATCAAATATTTAGAGTGAAACATCAAAATGCAATCAACATTGAGATACTTGGAAAGATGCTAATATTTTGCTAAAATTTTCAGTCTTTATCCAGATGTCTGGCACACATAAGGAAAACAAGACGCTCTGTGAATAAACATAATCTCAATTACTCCAAAATGCCGTTTTTCCACCGATTTCCAATTTTCTTTTTTAACAGAGAACATAATCACATGTTGGGTGATTGTAGAGATTAACAATCCTGGCTTCTAAGGACAGACTATTCTAGTGCATTCACTAATCATTCCAACGCCTACACCATTTAAGCAAATGCTGAATTAGGAGACAGCGCAAGCTTCAGCAGTTTTCTGCTTGTTGCTGTTGTCATTTTGATGGGACCCAAAATACAGAAAAGATGCACTGAGAGCTTCATGACTCCTGATAGGGAAGTATTCTTTAAAACTTTAATTTTAATTCATTTTCCGGAAAAAAAATTACCATCATCTGTTTTTAGTTTTCTATTGACATCCATCATTTACATATCTACTTGAAAGTATCATTGGCCTTACTTTAACAAGTTCTTTTCTAATGTCATGGAAAATTAGGGCCTATAGAATAACATCTAGCTTTGTTCTTTAGTTTATAATGGAAGCAGTTGTTACGACATATCAAATAACAAAAAGTCTTCATAAAAATATTAGAAGGGAGTACTTTGTATCTGTTGGACTGCTTTTTCTTAAGTTTTTGATCAACAGGTCCACCGACGAGTTCTCATTTTTTATATTGGAAGAAATAAAGTGGTTTTTTTGTTTGTTTTGTTTTGTAGTTTCAAGTTGTTATTTAAATTCCAGTTAGTGAACATACAGTGTAATATTAGTTTCAGGTGTAGAATTAGTGATTCATCACCTACACAGAACACCCAGTGCTCATAGGTCTGTTTCTTAAACAAAAAAATCCACCCTCCCTCCTCTCAAAAAGAGAATTGTATTAAATATCTGATGCGAATGTGGAGAATAGAAAATACTCCTAGGGTAGAGCAAGTGGGATATAATTTTGGAATTTCTGTTATTGTAAAGGGAGAAACAGCAGGTCCGACTCCGTAGTGTTTCTTTTCCCCTTGCTGCCATAACCTAAGGCATCATACTTCTTAGCCCTGCAAGAAGTCATGTTAATCACTGAAGGGATTTTTTGCTCACGGCTAAGTGTTGTAAAAACAGCTCTTCACTCCAAACCTACTCCATCCGAACAGATATGCACCTATGGAAATAACACCGCTATGTTTAAGATTTACCAGAACGATAGGACCAGATTTTTGTACACAGAGATCACCCGACCACGGATGTGTCACAACCTTCCTCGGATCCTTGCAGGCACCTGAATATCTACAGACATCAGTCATCTCCTGCCTCCAATTTCCTCCTGAGTCATGCTCTTCCTCAGGTAAGAGAAGCTCAAGTTTTATGCTGAGTTAAGATGGTCCTTTAGGACAGGAGTCTGCCATCTCCGTTTGTGGGCCTCCCTGAATCAAGGTGCTTTCCTGAAAATCTCGCTTCTTATTGGCTTGTCCCATCGTGTGAAGAACTTACACTCACTTACATTGTATTCTTCTGTTTAGTATGCTAAGTTTTCATCTTAAGAATCGCTGTTTCCCCTGAGATGGTGTTTCAGAGTTTGGGGTCAGAGAGAAACATACATTGAGTTCCAATTTTTTTAAAACTGTTGTTTAAGACTCTAAGTTCAATTAGGGCCAGCTGTATATCTTTCTTAATTTCCTTTTCTAACACCTGCATCCCTTATGTTTACAAAAGATTTTACCTTTGGGAGTTTATGATTTGTCCTCACTGTATATACCAATGTGGATAAAAAACATTTCCTCATGTTGTACAGTGAATTGTGCTTAGGCGTTTATGTCTGAATGTAATTTCAAAGCATCTAAAATTAACCCTGGGTTCTGTACATCCAGGCTGTATTTTCTGATCTTTTCTCCTCAGCTGCTATTTACTCCCTGGCTTTCAAAGGTACTTAACATCCTACTGTATTTCAGGACCTGCTACCCCTCTCATACCAACACTGATATTATAAGAAAAAAAAAAGTGTGGTTGTTATTCACCAGTTAGTATGGATTTCACTTTATACTTTAATACATTTGGAAACAATTATAATTCTGAGTAAATATATATTATATTCATGTAATTGTGAGTTATTATATAAATCTGAGAATTTATCTGCCTGGGATACGATTGGTGTCATTAGAGAGTGAACTTCCAGACTGCTGTAACCGATAGAATTGTTGCCCGGGTGATTCAGGAAGGACTCATAGACAATTATTTTGTATAATGTAAAAGACACTCTTATTTGGTAAACTTGGTGGTGGTTTATAAGTCTCCCACAGCGCCAACACATTAACACTTTAAAAAGGAATGACTTGGGGCACCTGGGTGGCGCAGTCGGTTAAGCGTCCGACTTCAGCCAGGTCACGATCTCGCAGTCCGGGAGTTCGAGCCCCGCGTCGGGCTCTGGGCTGATGGCTCAGAGCCTGGAGCCTGTTTCCGATTCTGTGTCTCCCTCTCTCTCTGCCCCTCGCCCGTTCATGCTCTGTCTCTCTCTGTCCCAAAAATGAATGAACGTTGAAAAAAAATTAAAAAAAAAAAAAAAAAAAAAAAAAGGAATGACTTTACCAGTACCTTCAGATATATGCCACAGGCCAGCTTAAAAAGAGCACAAGAAATATTGCTAATTTCCACAGAGCATCAAACTAGAAACATCATTAACGGAAACCATGGTAATACAGGTGATCATGACTGCTGAAAGTGTGGAATTTAATCATTGAAAACAAGACTCAGGGGGCGCCTGGGTGGCGCAGTCGGTTAAGCGTCCGACTTCAGCCAGGTCACGATCTCGCCGTCTGCGAGTTCGAGCCCCGCGTCAGGCTCTGGGCTGATGGCTCAGAGCCTGGAGCCTGTTTCGGATTCTGTGTCTCCCTCTCTCTCTGCCCCTCCCCCGTTCATGCTCTATCTCTCTCTGTCCCAAAAATAAATAAACTTTGAAAAAAAAAATTAAAAAAAGAAAAAAAAAGAAAACAAGACTCAGTAGTTTCCAGTTTGCATACCAGTGGCCAAACAGACTATAAACTATGAGCTAGCCCCAGTTAAAAACACAAAATGATTGATGAAGGATAGACAATGAGCCAATATCACAGAAGAGCCGGATTACCAACAAAACCGCTGAACCTCCATCTTGTCTTGCTGCCATTTCACATCAGTTTCATGAATGTAAAAAATTCGAAATTATTAAAATCAAAAACAGACACCAGACTTGAAAGTTCCCTGAGCAGACACAAGCAATTTAATCACACATGCAAAACTTAACTTCGCTTATTTTGCAAGACTTCCTTGGCCTGGGTCATTTCTCCTTTATGCCTCCGGAAATCAAAAGCGATCCAAAAATTGACGTGAAGTAAACACTGACCAATTTTATGTCACATAAGAAGTGTGCATCTTATGTGCACATAGAATAAACAGCCCCTGCTTTCTCACTGTATAAACTGCTTTATAACAAGATAGAGCCTCATTCCATGTTTTGGTTTGGTGAGGGATGATTTTGGTGTGTGCACAACAAACTTTTACCAATGACTACTCTGGTGATTCATTGGTTTTACACCTAGTATTTCTAAAATTTTGATAAAGTAAACATAAGAACTGCATTGAGATTGTATTCAGGCATTATCTGTCATGGGTACAGTGTTCAGGTTGAGCTGGATGTGAGGCATCTACTTGTGTCAGTAATTTAAGACACTGAGTATGTGCTCTGTTGCCCCTCAAAGCCCCCAGACTGTGGTTCCCACCACCTTACCTTCTTCCCAGTGTTGAAGAGGCTTCCCAACAAAAACCAATGGATGTGTTCAGCCGAGATTATGGCACCATCACCCGCTGGAGCTGAGCAGAAGGAAGTGTAGTGTCTGCCATGGGTTGAGTAAAGAGCTGATGAACTGAGGGCCTGGGGACCAGAAGTTCCAGAAGTTAAAACTTATGTCAGACTCACGCAGAAACAGAACTATCGGAGATTTGGCTTGGCAGCAACTGCCCACCCCTGGATCTAATTGAGTTTAAGCCCGCCTCTCCCACGCCTCTTGATCAACCACGTAAGTGTATTCACCTTTGCCTCTGCAGACACCCATTTGTGGAGGTTCAGAAACTAGTTAAAACAGGGACACCTGGGTTTCTCAGTCGGTTAAGCTTCTACCTCTTGATCTCTGCTCAGGCTATGATCTCAAGATTGGTGAGATCTAGCCCCGTGTGGGGCTCTGAGCTAACAGCGTGTGCCTACTTAGGATTTTCTCTCTGTTCCTCCCCTACTCTCGTGTGTGCGCTCTCTCAAAATAAATAAGCGAACTTAAAAACAAAACAACAACAACAAAAAAGTAAAACCAGAAGAAGAATAAAGAAGGGCAGAATGAGGGCCCCATGGGCAGGCAGGGAAAATGGGGAAGGGGTTGTGAACAATCACAGGGATCAAAAATCTTTAACTGGAAGAAAAGATCGTGAACCATCTGTGCCTAGACTAATAAGGAGAAAGCTTAAGTATTTGTCTTTACAAAGGGCATTAGTTCATTGGCTCCTAATAAGTGGGTTAATAACTAATAACAGTGTTTGGGAATAACACAAATAACACACAAAAGCATAAAATCCTGAATGTGTCTGAAAACCGTCTCAACCAGACTGTTACCAAGTAGTATTTTCAGCCAAAATCCTAATGCCCAGATCAAGCATTCCAGGATCTCAATGTCTTTTGAAGAAATCCCACACCTATTTTGTTGTGTCGTGCGTGTGCGTCCATTCAGTACGGACAAGAGTTCTCTGTAACAGCCCTTGTCAAATCGTTGGCTTTTAAACAATG
This sequence comes from Prionailurus viverrinus, assembly GCF_022837055.1. Classification (NCBI taxonomy): domain Eukaryota; kingdom Metazoa; phylum Chordata; class Mammalia; order Carnivora; family Felidae; genus Prionailurus; species Prionailurus viverrinus. The sequence continues at coordinate 224,677,467 of NC_062561.1, read as the reverse complement.
TACTGAAATATGTCTATCTTTATAGTCTTCTGTTTTTGCAATAGTTGATTGCTGTGCTCTTCAAAATGGACAGTTTGAGTGAAAGGCTTTCAAATATCCTCTCGAAAAGTAATTCAGACTCACATATCATTGGCCTAAAGGATTTATAAAAGCAACACTTGTGATTGCATTTTGAAAGAACACACACAAATAGGAAGTAAATGAATGATAGCACCTTCAAGGAGATATTTATGGAAAACTGTTTCCCATCCTTTAATATAGAACTTATTGCAGTAACTATGTACATATGAGACAAAAGAAAGAAATCTTAGAAAAATAAATGTTAAGGTAATTAAATGTACTTTGGAGCCTGGAAATTATGTGTATGAAGTTACTCCTCTCTTGGTCCCAAAGCTTCAGTCTGTGTGTATACATGCCAGGACCTTACCTCTCTCTCTAGTCCCCCTGCCCCCCAGAGTATTTATCAACCCTGGTACCAAATCAGAATCACCTGGCTCCTTAAAATAACCTAAACCCTTAGATTCCACTCTCAGATACTAAAATTTAATTGGTTTCACCTGAGACCTAGGGACATCAGGATTTTTAGATGCAGTTCATAAATGTAAGTCTATAAGTATAACAAACACACATATGCATATATACCAATATGGTATTAATTAATATATAATATTAAATATTTCTCCCAACATTGTCTACATGCGTATTTAAACTTTATGTAAGCTATATGCATATTTAAACTTTATATAAATATATACATATGCATATATACATATAAAAGGACACACATGCCTATGTGTGTTTTATATATGTGTGTGTATATATGTATATATATATATATATATATATACACACACACATATACACACAAGTACAATCAAATATGTGTTTGAAAAGATAGATTGAGAGATAAAAATAGATGTAGATTAATATGAATTACATGTAGAGATATATTTAAAATCATGCTTCCTCTGAATTTCACAAGGCAAGTTAAATTGCACTGACTTCTTGAAATAGTGATAATTAATTAAAAATCATCTCTGTTGAACAACTGCTATGCACAAATTCCTCTGAGTGATGTAATGAAGAAGAATAGTGTTATGGGATATAATGGGTAAGCAAAAGTCAGAAAACATAGGTACTAATTCCCACTCTATTCAGGGGACTCTAATTGCCAGGATCTATCTAAGAATCAACCTGTGGTCATGTCCTATCAGTGACCTCCTGCATCAACTGAAGAAAGTTTATCCCGGGCATTAGAACAGCCCTTGTAATGGATCTGGAAATAAAATAGGACTATGCATGTGGAGTTAAAAGGGAAAGGCGTTGAGAAACATAACAGGAACCTAGGTCTCAAGGGACCTTTAGGACGTTCAAAACACATTTGTTTTTGTTTTGTTTTGGCTCTAAGAGTGATGGGAAGTTATTGGAGTCTTTGAGCACACTCATATTTGAAGAGAAAGCAATTGGAAACCCTGTGATATACTCTCTTTCCCTCACCTTATAAATGTTTGCTTCATGACTCAAATGCTAATACTATGTGTCCCTACAAACCTGATAACAGAGCAGAGATTAGCACTCATGTTTTTTGTACCAGGAAGAGAAGGGTGATTAAATCATGAGAAATCCATCAGTGGAGAAGGCATTGACTTAAACCTGTGTAACAATTGCAACCTTGTTTATTGTGCTTTGTTTGATAACTTCCTCTAACTGCCTCCCACCAATATCTTTTGTCTTTCGCTGGAGATGGTATTTAAGGTAGTGACTTGGGAAATCTCTGGCAGTTATTCAGTTTTCTTGGGTATCTCCCATGTAGCCAGGAGTTATACATGTTTTTGAACTTGTTTGTTTTTCTCCTGCTGATCTTTCATCACAAGGGGGTCTCAGCCAAGAACCTTGAAAGGTGAAGTAAAATTATTTCTCCTCCTTTACATCTGTTAATATTATTATATCCTGTAGATCCCACTAAGTTGGAATCACCATTAAGAGAGAGAGAGGAGAGGGAGAGAGGGTGACCAGACTTACACATGTTATCTCTCAATCCCAGACTTTCTGCTTCTGGGTTTGTCATGTAGATGCCTACAGAAAACATAAAGAAAATGATGTTGCTTCCCAGCACTGAAGCTGAGAACTACCAGACCCTCTCCCCCGAGGACCCCACATTTGAACACTTGTCTACTAGAATTTATAATGTATAAAAATCAATGCTTGTTTTTTTTTTCTTGTTAATCTTGGATAACCTATAGATATATAGTTGCTAGACAGAACCTCCAATTTGTAAAATCTACCAAATGATAGAAATATATGCCTTCAGCAATTCAGTTTATATTTTGATAACTATACAATTTTACCTATATTTTTAGTGATACTAAATATTTTTCAAGTATTATGTCCATGACTCTTAGCAATTTTGGTTCAGAATGTGAAATACAAGACCAATTATTGTATCTAATATTTAGACCAACTTCACACCCAATGTAGTGACAGAACGAAAAAGAATTGAGATTCTGAAATATTGAAAATGCATTTGTACTTCTCCCTAATGAAATCTATTTATTCACAGGAAAGCAAAAGGTTTTAAGAAAATTATCTCCCTTATTATAAAAGCCTAAATTGCACACAGATTTGTCTTCCATTTTTTCTAATACGTTTCTGTCTCATAATTAAGAATAAAAGATTCACATTTTTATTAATTTTCAATTAAAAATTGGGCTAGGTTGGTAATCTATTTATTTATATATTTATTTTTTTGGTCATTGCTTTCAACTACTCAAATGCTAGGAAAATGGTTAATTTCCAAGACAATTTCTATACAGTTATAGTTTATATAACAGTGATATGTTTCTTCTTTAACTCCATCTATTCCCTGTATTAATTCATATATACCATCTTCCTGTCTTGAGTAAGGAAGGGAATCAGCCAAGTAGAGCTAATTTTTTTTTTTACCTCAGTACATAAGATTTTCATTTCTCCTCTTAAGTGTTCTTTCTGTTTTATGTCAAAGTTTCAGAGGAAATCCTAGCTAACATACTCATTTTATATGGAAACAGACTCAGTAGGGAGATTTAACCTAACATTTTTTTTCCTTTTATTTAGATGGAACTAGGTAGATTTTAACAGTCTAGTTTCCTTTCTTCAAGAGCATAGGGACATAACGTTTGCAAGGTCCCTTTGTAGTTAGGGCGGGTCTCTGTCACTATTATAGATAGACAAAGCAATGTGGATAGAAGTGATAGATCTTCTGGGGCTCTTGGGTGGCTCAGTAGATTAAGCATCTGACTTCAGCTCAGGTCATGATCTCATGGTTTGTGAGCTCGACCTCACATCAGTCAGTGTGGAGCCTACTTGGGATTTTCTCTCTCCTCTCTTTCTCTCTGTCTCTCTGTGTCTCTCTCTCTCTCCCCCTTCCATGCGCTCTCTCTCTGAAAAATAAATTAATTAAAAAAATAATTTTCAAATTCTGACCCTTGGAAACATTTTGTACACCTTGAGTCTATACACATACTGAAAGCAAAGGGGTCCAACATTGAGAAACTACCCAATGGAAGAAGCCCAGATGCCTGGGCTTCCCACCCCTTGGAGGAGAGCTGTCCCAGAAGGCAGGTTTCAAGTTGAACAAGGAATTCAATTTAAATGCACTGTGTTATGGATGTAATAGGGGACTATTCTTCAATAGCTAGTGAGAATTTCTCTAGCTAATAAAGCATCCACTATGTGACCAGCCCCTTTTCTAGGAGTTTTACATTTACACATGGCAAATAGCAATCTAGTATTTGAGTCTGAAATCTATACTGTCTCTTGCTAAAAATATGAAAGCAGTGTAAATAATTAGTAGATTCATAAGATGGGATTTTGTTTCTTTATATATGATTATTATTAGTAGAGATCACAGTTAATATTTTACAGTATAAAATAAGAGATGGTTACTTGTAGTCACATGAAAAATTACTAATACCGAGTTCTTGCTCTGATGAGCAAAGACTTCAAAAGTACATTAGGGTCACGGATATCACCACAGTTAAAGAAATGTAGTTTCCATTAAATGTATACTTGAAATTTTAATAGATGTACAGATTTTAGTCTCTTTTATGTTTGGTGTAATTTTGACCTCTGTTTTTGTCTTCAAGCATGATATTATTTATTGACATGGTAGTTTATTGTCAAATACTATCATATGATTAGTCAAATATATGAAGAATTCATACTGCTTTACTGACAAGTATAGATAGAGTAAATTGGTAAAAATAAGTAAAACTTAATTAAGTTCTTTTTTAAAAATTTTTAGTGTTTTTTTTAATTTATTTTTGAGACAGAGAGAGACAGAGCATGAGCAGGAGAGGGGCAGAGAGAGAGGGAGACATAGAAGTTGAAGCAGGCTCCAGGCTCTGAGCTGTCAGCACAGAGCCCAATGCGGGGCTCGAACTCCCTGAGTGTGAGATCATGACCTGAGCTGAAGTCGGACGGTTAATCGACTGAGCCACCCAGGCACCCCAAAACTTAATTAAGTTCTTAACAGTTAATATTCACAACAATAATATTATTCTTCATAATGCAAATTATCCATATTGTCTCTCCAAACACACACATACACATGTACATGCCCTTTGTATTGACTGAAATTTTCATGAGAAAAGATTGTACTAGCAAGAGAATTTCAAACTGAATTGTGGAGAGGGTAGTGAAATATTATTTTTAACATTTTTCCATGAAACTGAGAACCCGATATGATTAGAATCTTCCTATTGATCTTTAAATAAATATTGGCATGAAAAGCAAGCTATTTGGGTTTAAATAAGACCCAATACAATCATTGACTTGTTTTTTTTCTCTGTTCTTGGAGAACACATTCTTTTGTTCTAACGGCAAAGGTGAACACAAATGTTCCTCATATGCTTATAACATATTAACAAATTCATTATTTGTGTAAATAGTAATATTTTTAAAGATTTCTTCTGGGAACTACTGAGTCAAAGTTCACCATATTGGAGCTTTCAGAAGGTAAACGTCTGACATATTCAGTGGTAGAATGTCACAGTATTCCCTTTTATTGAAAGATGAATTACATTCTACCTGAAGCCAAACCCTCTTATATTCAGCCAACTTATTAGTCCTCATCTTTTTCTTCTTATTCTCTTTCTAGAGTAAACTGTGCTTGCAACTTGCAACTTTATTTAAATAATTTTGTATTCAAAACATGCACTGTTTCTGTCCCCACCCCATAACAAAAACAACAAACCACTTCTCACTCCTGTCTATGGCAGACTGATTGCATTCTGATGCCAAGAGCCTGATTTCAGAATTTAGCCGTGATACACAAGGCATGACAATAACATAATGAAAATGGCTTCCATAGGCAGCTCTTGATTAAAGTGTTTCAACAAAAGGCATTTCAAACATGTTATTAGCAATGATAACTTTATGGGTTAGCTAAAAATTAGTAAGGGCAATTCTAAAGTTTTACTGAAGGCTTCTTATCAAAACATTAAGTAAAGACTTAAGTAAAAAGGTCAATACTCATAACATTAAACTATCAAAAGAATATTGAGGATGGAGTAGACGTTAGAGCAGCCAGTGCAGAGAGAAGCTGAGCACATGTGGAAAAAGAAGAGATACAGGGAGGCAGGTAGATGATAATGGAAAATGGGCTTAACTTTAAAGTAAAAAAGAGATTCTTCTTAATGAGGGTTTTCAGAAATTCTTCCCACATGTTTTATGATGTATTATCTTTATTCTTCTCCCTAAGAGTCTTTGGTTAAAATCTACATTATTGCTGATGGTTGCTTGGAATTATGTTGTCTCATTTTGGTTTGTTGTTCCTGTTCAATTTTTGTTATTTTTTTAATAAACTTTATTTATTTTATTTTTAATGTATGTATGTATATATGTATGTATGTATGTTTGGGAGACAGAGAGAGAGAGAGAGAGAGAGAGAGAGCACGAGTTGTCGAGGGGCAGAGAGAGAGGACAGAGAGTCTCCCAAGCAGGCTCTGTGCTGTCAGTGCAGAAACCGATGTGGGACTTGAACCCACAAACCATGAGATCATGACCTGAGCTGAAATCAACAGTCAGATACTTAACTGACCGAGCCACCCAGGCACCCCTCAATATTTGTTATTTTTAATAGTGTTGGAGCTATATGTGGTTTGTACTTGTCTCTACATGGAGGGCTTTTGGCTCAAGATGGTCCAGCCATATTCACTATAGTCAACTAAATTATTTAAATCAAGGGGAGTAAAAGTTGCAGCAGCCCTCTGACAAATAACTTATAACTAAAAAGTAACCTGGAAGTACTTTTGGAAGTAAGGAATATTATCCTGAGTTGCACCTGCGGCCCAACAATTTACTAGTCCTATCATGGGATCAACCAATTCTCCCTGCTCTCACTCCACTCCACTATCAAAATAGAATTTGATGAACAAAGAGAAATCACTAGACTCTCATTGTAAAATCCTTGTGCAGTTAGAGGTTCAGAAAAAGATAAAGCCAGAGGAATTTTCCACTAAAGACGAGGGTCTTTTTAATGAAAAAAAAAATCATCCTGGTATCATTTACATTTAAGATTAAGAATAAAGATGTTTGTTGAGCAGCAGAAGCTGCCTTAGGTGCTTAGATTTGGCAGAGATCAAAACAAACGAAGTTTTGCTGTCGTGAATGTTTTCTTCCAATTAGAGGATTATACACAATAAACAAATGTATAAATTAATAGGTTATAAGTTGGATGATGTGGGTATAAAGAAGCAAGATACTGGGCAAACAATGACAATAGTGTTAGTGGTGACATTCACAGAAACCAGAAGAAATAAGAAAGGGAGCCATGCAGGCATGTGGAGAAGAGCCATTGCAAGCAAAAGTAACTGTAAGACACTAGCATATGATGAGAACGTCAAGGAGGACAGGGTCACCAGATTGTAGAGAACAGTGCGAGGCTGATGCAAGGTGAGGAAAGAGGCAGATCATACACTCCAGACTCAGGGCTTTCATATTTACTGACCAACAAGGTTGTAAAGAGAAAAACAAGGTGAATGGGGTTGAGACTTAGAAGGACTGTTCTGACTCCAACAGCCTGGAAGATCCTGGGCAGCTGGAAGCGGGCGTTGAGTAGGAGCTATTGCAAGGGTCAAGTTGAGACATGATGGTGGCCTTGACTAGTTAGTTAATGAGATGGTATATGTTTTGCTTTTTGGTTTTTTTTCAATGTTTATTTATTTTTGAGAGACAGAGAGAGACAGAGTGTGAGTGGGGGAAGGGCAAGAGAGAGAGAGAGGGAGACACAGAATCCGAAGCAGGCTCCAGGCTCTAAACTGTCAGCATATAATTCGATGCGGTGCTCAAACCCCTGAACCATGAGATCATGACCTGAACCGAAGTCAGATAGATCATGACCTGAGCTGAGTCAGATCATGACCATGGGCCTAGATCATGACCTCAACTGACGGAGCCACCTAGGCGCCCTGGGTATATGATTTGCTTTTAGGACCTACAGCATTTGCAGATGGACTGGCCGAGAGAGTGTGAGAGAAAGTGATCACTCAACCATAACACCAGGCTTTTCAGAAAGCATCATCACTTGCTGAGAAGGACAAGACTAAAGGAGAAGTAAATTCCATGAGATTAGAGTGGTGTGTTTGTGTGTGTGTGTGTGTGTGTGTGTGTGTGTGTGTGTGTATGCTCATACACCTGCGCGTGCAGGGAAGTCAGTCACTTGAGATTCCTATTACATACCATATTAGAGAATTTGGGTCAGATGTTACAAAAGAATGCAGTTTTACAGAGAGGATCGGACACTTCCAGCTAAAAGAAGGTATATAATTATTTCATAAGTCTATATTAAATCACCCCCAAAAATGATAGATCAAGACACATTCTGAATCCTTAACCCAGAAACAACATAATGTTCACATTTGAGAAAATGAGGAAAGAATAAGTACACATGATTGAGAAAGAATGACAGAGAGAGGAGACAAAGAGGGAGTTGTGTTCTGGAAGCATGGGAAGGTCTGGAAAAAAGTAGCAAGTCATTACCCCCCCCCCCCCTTTTTCTTCCTTTTTCAGAAAGATAGAAAAGTATTAAAAGCCTAAGAAGTTTGAATGAACACTTTTTAGGAGTAGGACAAAATAATCATGTTAACAGGTGACATATGATTTCTCATGTGATTGAAGATTCCAAATTCTTGAAAAGCAAATTCACATCCCACATGGCAGGCTGTGTCAGCCCTTAGGGATCTCAGGAGGACACAGCAGTCCTCACTGGGAAGGAGAAATGGGATCCGACTGGCTTCCCAGCCCCCTTCTCTTCCTCCCTCTCCTCATACGAAGCACCAAGATCCTCCCCTCCCCTTAGAACCTGCGACGACCTATAAGTATGAAAAATCCATTAGGTTTACTAAGGGACAGATTTGTAGCATGGCAGCAGGGGCAGTGGTATGTTTCATATTGGGAGAGACATGGGATCCCTACAATAAGAAAGCTACAGAGTCTGAGATTGAAAGGAAATAAGGAATATTGTAGAGTCAGCGTCAAGGAATCCTTCAGGTGTCACCTAGTGTATAAACGTGTTAAATTATGAGACTTTGTACTCTTATCAACCTCCGTTGATACTTATGTTGATCTAGAGAAGAGAAAATCGATGCTCCTGAATTAAGTGGTTGAATCCTATTTAAACCATGGCCATGCGTTGCCTATTTCCTTACAGATTCTTTTGTGAAAGATTAGTGGTGGGATCTCAAAGCCTAAAAGTCTAGGGGAAATTTTCCTCCATTCTTCTCAACCTCTCCCAGTATTGACTCCGGCAAGTAGTATTCTATCTTCACTACAAGAGAAAAATAATGGTGTCTCTCTCAAAGATTACTACTGATTCATTTTCATAAATTCTTGGCCTCAGTGAAGATATCCAGCATTTTCAACTTGCTCACTCAATTCTTCCAGAAATTTCAGCATGTATTCTTTGCCCTGGTGGGTAGTCTGGGAGTCCTTGTCGCCTACCATTTCTGCATCACAGTTAAACTGTTAATTTTAAGTAGAATTATAATATCTGAGAAAATGGGAAGAGACTTTACATGTTGCTAATAACAATACATGTAACCAATTTCACCTTTCTAAACACTCTTCTAATATCCCATGAAATTAATGATGGCCTGAAACTTAGCAGAGAAATGGCAAAAACAAAACAAAACTGTACATTCATCATGATGTGACAAATGAAAGAAGCAAATGATGTCTGCACCTATAAATATAGAGAACAGATTGATGGGTGCCAGAGAGAAGAGGGGTGGGTGATGGACAAAACAGGTGAAGGAGAGCTGGAGATACAAGCTTCCAATTATGGACTGAATAAATCATAAGATTAAAAGGCACAGAACAGGGAATATAGTCAATGATATTGTTATAGTGTCCTATGGTGATGGATCATAGCTCCCCTTATGATGAACGTATCATAACATAGAGATGTTGAATCACTATGTTATACACCAGACACTGATATAACACTGTGTGTCAACTATACTCAAATATAAAAAATTAATTTTAGAAAGTAAAACATAATAAAATTAAATAAAATTAAATAAAATTAAATAAAATTAAAATAAAATAAAATAGGGGTGCCTGGGTGGTGTAGTCAGTTAAGCGTCCAAACTTTGATCTCGGCTCTGATCATGATCTCTCAGTTCATGGGTTGGAACTTTGCATTGCGTTCTGTGCTGATGATGCAGAACCTGCTTGGGATTCTGTGTCTTCATTCTGCCCCTCCCCTGCTTGTGCTTGCTGTTTCTCTTTCTTTCTCTCTCTCAAAATAAATAAACGGAAAAAATAAGTAAATAAAATAAAATAAATAAAATAAAATAAAATAAAATAAAATAAAATAAAATATAAAATAAAATAACGTTTGCAGTTCAGTTCAAACCACAGTTGGAAACTGGAATTTAATAGAAGGAATAAGTGTTTTTTTGCTATAGATCTTCCATCAAAACAAAACAAAACAAAACAAAAGACATAAGTGGCAGTGAAATTAGTAAGTTTTGCAGAAAGAAAGTTATAAAGTTATAACTGTGGATCTGTTTATAAAAGTAGAAAAATTAAAAATATATATTTTAACCATTATTAAATAGTGCCTAAAAAACACTTTTTAAGCATATCTAAATTTTACCAGGGTTATGTTTTCAGAGAAAAAAGTAAAAATAAAAATAATGAGTGATTTGTTAAATTGGTACATTTATTTGACGGTATTTTATTTGGTTTATTTTCAACGTTATCATTTAATCAATGGGCTTTATATTTAAGTTTATATCCCTAATATTTAAGCATCACCAACAATTACTTTATACTCCTCTCTACCTCTAGAGCTATCAGTTCATACTTCTTCCAAATAAGCTTGTTAATTAAAAGCACAAAAATATTTACAACTGCTATACATCAAGGAAAAACTGTAATTTGATTTGACCTCACTTTAAACAAATTATTTTGCATCGATAAACAAGTTATACTGAGAAAAATGAAATTTGATTAATTTCCTTTCAATTATTTCTGAAAAGCAACTTCACTCAAAAGCTGAAGGTGGAAAATGTGCTTCCTCTTAGTGGGATTTTATTAAGATGAGTTGTTTACTTGTGACAGTCAAATCTGACCTTTATAATACAGTATTTGTTTAGATCTAGTGGAGATAAATTGAGTGCACCGATTCTAAATTGAAGATCTATTAAGTAATAAGTAGGATGTAGTTTTATAATCACCTTCACGTTATAAACAAAATTTACCACAAGATCAAAACACGTTGACTTAGAAAAAGTGAATGCAAATTAAATGGAAGAGATTTTAGAAATGTAGTGAACAGAATTATAAGATGGGATGCTACTAAGGATTTTTAAATATTTCCAATTTCTTTTGATTAACTGGAGATTGTGCTGTGGAATACACATCCAACAACAATTTGAAGGCATCTCATGAAATGCGTGAAAGTATTTCTGGCCTAATAAAGAACAATATTTAGAACATAGGTATTTCAATTTCTTTAAAGAACAACTGGGGCAGTCACCATTTTTCCCTGCTGCTTTTGGTTTTTAATTTGCTATTATAAGTGAATGAAAATAAATGTTCCTCCTCTGATGTCAAGAATGAGGCCACAGGAGGGTGTGGGGGGGGGGTTGGGGGGAGTATGTTAATACACTGCTCTAATTCCTCTGTAATCCTACTTCATTATTTTATGCAAATAATTCCCAGAAAGGATCAACTTATTAAGAAGAATTAGAATAAATGAATGTCATCGGTATTGGGTATTATGTCAGCAAGTTGCAAAAGTACACTACATTAAATATTGAATCATAGGAAACTTCTGCAAGTTGTTTTTCAATTATATATTTTTTTTGAAAAACAATGGTTTTCAAATGTTCAATGTTGAGAGGCTGAAACATTTATGTGGTGGTATTCAGATTTTTGTCCAAGATACAACTTTTTCAAAATATGAAGAGAAAGGTTCACATGAAATGCTACAGAAGTGACTATTAATAACTATTCTTCAAATGTAATTTCTTACAAATTATAAAGAGAAACTGTGATTACAGGTAGATTATTTTTAAACACTGAAATCTCACTTTTAAATGTAGTTTCTGTGAAATAGTTACTAAATGTACCTGTCATAATTATATAATTTTAACCATATTTGGAAACCTCAACTAATGCCATGTCAATTTTAGGATATAATCCAAAAAATTTAGTATGTCATTCAAGGCCTCTATGTAACTCTCAAAATGTATCTTCTACAATTTGCAAGCAGTGCCAACATATTAAGATACAGTTTAAAAATCCCTCTCTCTCTGTCCCACCCCGTGCTTACACTCTGTCTCCCTCTCTCAAAAATAAATAAATGTTAAAAAAAAAATTTAAAAAAAGGCGCCTGGGTCGATCAGTCAGTTAAGTGTCTGACTTCCGCTCAGGTCACGATCTCACGGCTCGTGAGTTCAAGCCCCACATCAGGCTCTGTGCTGATGGCTCGGATTCTGTGTCTCCCTCTCTCTCTGCCCCACCCCCTGCTTACACTCTGTCTCCCTCTCTCAAAAATAAATAAACGTTAAAAACAATTTTAAAAAAGATATGGTTTAAAAATATAAGTAAAAATAGAAAGCTTAAAATAGAAAGCTTCTCTCTCTGTACACATGTGTTTCTCCCTGGCAGAAATGACCTTTCCCTCTGTTCCCGTTTGTCCAATATCTCAGACAGTGTCTAACAGTTAACATGTGTTGTAATAATAATTTTCCCCTTTTACATCCTAAACCTGTAACTTATATTTATTGAATGAACAAATCAATCAATAAATGATCAGTGCAGGACTTTAACATATTGCCTACGAGTATTTCTCACAGCCGTGCTCTGTATAATGAGCTCATAATGTTTCAGTTTGAAATTAGAGATGATCAGATTTATCCTGTCTCCTTCTTAGGCATCATTGTACATAGCCTCTCATTTCTGATGTAAACTTTTCTGGCAGAGTATGAGAAGACATGTAACACTAGCGTATGTTGGACAGATCTGTTTATTAGGAAGAAGTTTCCTTGGCTGAAATCACTTCACTTTTACCTCTATTTCCCTCTGGAACAAAACTTAAGACAAGCTTTGTATCCTGTTGCACTGCTTCCTTTGACAGATAGATATCTCTTTTCCATAAATCCAGGCCCTTCTGAAACACATCTTAAACACTTCTGTGACAGGTTTTCATACACATTGTCTGTTTGCTCAGTAACAGAATTTAAGACTTCATTAATTTACTCAAAATGTTTTTAACTCTAACCACAATATAAGTATCTGATTATGTGTCTCATCTGTCTTACATTGTTTGGGCTCTTACAAAGCTCCAGAGATATACTCCATAAATCTGATAAACCTACCTATGTATCCATCTATCATCTACCTGTCATCTATCATGTATAAATATTTCCTGAAAGAACCAATGAATGAATGAATGAATGAGTGGGCACAAAACCAGAGAGAAAATGGACAGTACTTTTAAGGTGTAGAGCATACATTGACATTTAGAGGGAGAAGTACATGTAAACTTAGGTTAATTTACAATAAGCCAAAGCATGCTCTTTAAATACACATTCATTCTTTCCCAAATATGTATTTCACAACTACCATTATGCCAAGCACTGAGCTAGATGCTGCAGACAAAGCCAAGCAAGAAGTCTGTGTAATGTGGGAACATACAATTATTGATCATGGAATCACAAAGTGGTAAGTAGCTAGTATTTTTGTTTGTTTGTTTCATTAGTATAGCATAATTGCATCTAGTTTTAATATTACCAATGCAATATACTCAGGTCTTCCTGGGCATGATGTGTGTGTGTGTGTGTGTGTGTGTGTGTGTGTTTTCTGATTATTTCACATTAGAGAGAATAGCCTGATTAGTATTAATACCATTAATATGGTATTAATGGAAAATGGATCAGCTCTAGCCAATTATAAACAAATAGAGATTTCAACTGAAGAGAGAATATTTTATTCAACACCTTTGCAATAATTACTTCTTGGTTTTCCTTGGATTGCACCATTCAATATTGAAACAATCATTATTTACCTCCTATATTGACTGTCTTCCTCAATGCCATTGATACAGCAAATTTGGATTTTCATATAAAATATGAAAAAAATATTTCAAACTCATGTTGGGTGTCACTGCCCATCAAACAAATAGGTAGTTGATATATAATCACAAGAGTTTTCTGAACAGCATCATTGTGCCTTCATGAATGGAACTCTGGAAATACTCTCCCACAACCTCCACAACCGAATCTAACATGTAAAGTCAATTGGGAATTTTTAATGTTTTATGTGTGCAAAGCACACTGTACTTACAAGAAGGGAACATCATTTATTTGTGCGATTCTGTGTTATTCTCCCAGGTGTTTCTATAATACTTCCAAAAGCACTTATTTGCAAGAAAATTAACTACAACTTGATTTTATTTGTAAATTATTTCGAAATCTTTCTCGAGAGTTTCCAATTCGTTGACGCGTTAGGAAGAGATTAAACAAAATAAACTCACAGAAATTCTGCATATGTGTTTGCTAGTTAAAGTGTAAATTCATGACTTCAGCTGCTTTTTAATTAAAGCTTGTTTTGTTGGAAACTATGTAAGCCCACAATGTTTGTTACTATTTGTATTAGTACAGTAGATATTAACCATTCTTATAGGAAATAGCAAAATGTTTCCTCCTCAAACAGAAAGATGAAAATGGGGGAGTAAAGCAGGTGCAAGGCACAACCAGATGGAAATTATCACCCATTAGCTTGCAATCAGCATCCTAGAAGAAAAGACTTTAAAAACACGAAAAGCTACAGTTTTCTCTTCCTGCAACATGAAGCTAATATTGCACTCCTGCACTTAAATACACATCTCAGCAGGTCTCCGGCTAAGAGAGGAAAATTCTGATGATCATACAGAAAACAGAATCATTGAAAAGTCCATGCTGAATAGCAAGGCTAAATTTCTCCTGCTACTAAGCTGATGTAAAATGTTCTGGAAAGTGAAATTAGCTTAAAAATTCAAAATAAAACAACAGAACTGACGGTTCAAAAGTGTTTTGCTACCATTGGTTCTATCATGGTGTATACTATACTTCTTATAAACCCTAAATCCAAGTTGAAAAGAGGTCCATCACCATTACTGTAACTTCACTGTCAGCAGAAAGCTTAGAAATATCATTGTTTATTCCCCACCCCTCCCACAATAAAGCTAGGAGAGAAAAAAAAGATTTTACAAAAAAGCACAAATGGAAAGAGTAAAATAATTTTTTGTATTCTTCTCCACACTGTAAAATAATCTCTACGCAATTCTGCTCCACATGTTCCTGGTTTCATAGCTTCAGGGAACACTATCCATAAATATGCAGCTTGGTCACCAGCAAACATAACACCCACACTCTACTGGTTTAAACTGAGTCATTAGATGTATGCCTTCGAAAGCTTAAGAAATCACTTTTCTTTAGCCTGCCTTGCTGTTTCTCTGTGGCTCTTTGTGAAGAATTTGAAAAATTCAAATGCTATTCATGGACTGATACAGATTCCTTAGTAATGGTCTGCAAAATGTCGTATTTCATTGAATGCCATCAAGTATTCAATAAAAAAGGGAACAGATACTTCACCGAAATATTGAGAAACTATGAATTCCTAAAATCAAGACAATTTTTGAGTCCCAGAAATGTGTTTATTTGATAGCCACAGTTTCTTCATGTGGTTGCTTAATATTGAATTGCCACTTGCCTAATAATCAATGATCATTTAAATGCCTTGATTTATATTGAGGTTCACTAAATTAATCCCCCATAAAGGATTTGTCTTTATTACCACTGTTTTAGGTTGTTCTATTGACCATATGAAATGGTATCACATACAAATTATACACTGAATGCAAACATTAGACAATTTTAAAAGCATCTTATGTCTTGTAAGACTATTAACACATTTCTCTAATCCTACATGAATAGAAGGTATTTATTCCCTACAATATGTCTGAAAGGTATTTAGTCTTACAAAAGTATTTAAAGTATTTAAATGTGGGAATTATTACATATAGTACTCTCTAGTCATTATAGAGTATTTTATATAGTCTTTCATATTATAAAGTTATGAGCTATTGAAGTTTCATGGTAGTAATAACACCTATATCTGTGCTTACATATTCAAATATACAAACTATATTTTGCATTCATATTTATTGTCATATGTTTAAATAATTTGAAATACAAACCAATAGTGATAATGAGAAAAATGTCATCTTTAATATTATATTTGTGATAACTAGTAAAAGAAACATAAATTTGCATATCATTAACAACATCCATTCATTTAAATATAAATGTGTACTTAAACATTATTTTATGCAGAAATACAAAATATAATGAATATACTCTTTCTGAGAGGGCAAACCAGTGTTGTTGGGAAGAAATGTCCAGAGAACCAACAAGTTCTACTGAAGGGATAGATAGGCATTTGAAGGTGAGGAGGAAAGAAAGACCCAATTATGATAAAGAAGAAGAATATTTGTTTGCTGAGAAGGTCCATTTGTATTTTTGTGACTTGATCAATAGGAAATGTGTAAGATAGAGTATTTTAAATTGACATAAAAAAGTAGAGCACAAGCACAGCAGGTCTCTCCATTTACTCCTGGGTGGCTCAGTTGACTGAGCGTCGGACTTTGGCTCAGGATATGATCTCGCAGTTCTGAGTTTGAGCCCTGCGTTGGGCTCTGTGCTGACAGCTTGAAGCCTGGAGCCTGCTTTGGATTCTGTGTCTTCCTCTCTGTCTGCTCCTCCCCCACTCATGCTCTGTCTCTCTCAAAAATGAATAAACACTAGGGGCGCCTGGGTGGCGCAGTCGGTTAAACATCCGACTTCAGCCAGGTCACGATCTCGCGGTCCGTGAGTTCGAGCCCCGCGTCGGGCTCTGGGCTGATGGCTCAGAGCCTGGAGCCTGTTTCCGATTCTGTGTCTCACTCTCTCTCTGCCCCTCCCCCGTTCATGCTCTGTCTCTCTCTCTCTCTCAAAAATAAATAAACGTTGGAAAAATGAATAAACACTAAAAAAAATTAAAAAATAAAAAGCCAAATTTAAAGAAAAAAGGGGCTCTAACTCAGTGACATCTAATATAACCTGTGTAACATCACCTTGAATACCAATCTCCTTAGTGAAAAATTCATTTTCTGTGAGGATTAGAAGAGATCACATTCAGAAAAAATCCTAAATCCTTCTCCTCTTTTACGGCTCAGATGTACCTATATATTTCACTCTTTGCTAAGCTATACTTCTATCCTCGCCTAATTCTACAAAAAGATGCATTTAAATTAGGTTTATATGGCAGCAAAAAAAAAGTGAAAACTCAAGTTGTATTTTGGTGAAAAAGTATAGAATTCAGATTCTGTGGAGGCAGGGTTTTCTGTCAGTTTGGTTTACTGATATATCCCAAGTCCCAAGGTTTGCTTGCCACAGAGGTGGTGCTCAATGAACACATATTGGAACAGCAGAAAACCAAGGAGATGTCCTTGAAGCAGAAACATGTGGTTGATACCTACTCCTTACCTCACAGTATCCGGCACACAACATAAGGAAAAGGTTTTATGATATCTGAAATATTAGAGACAGAATTCTGTGTGTAATGATTTCTGTATTAATGCCAAGTGGCTAATATACATATTTGGGAGTTTGGGGGCAGTTTTCAGCAAACACACTGGGGCTACAAACTGCGTTTACAAAGAGGAATATGGTTTGTAATCTATTATCTATTATCTACATTCTATTAAGGGGGAATGTTATGAATTCTGTGTCGGCAAGTATAAAAATAAAGGCTATACATAAAATAAATGAGAGACCTCCTGTGTATACAACACAGGAATGTGTTAGGTTGTTTTTGAAAAGTTGGTTTGCCATGAAGAGGAAAATTTGTGGTTCAGAAAGAGCACAAAGAGTAAATGTAACTAAAAATGAAATATTTGGCTCAACTATATAATTCTGTGTGTGTAACAGTACAAATATATAGTATACATACATATATATGTATATTATATACATGATACACACACATATATAGTTGTTTTCTTAAAATTATGTTGAAAAACTTATAAAAAATTTTAATATTTATTTATTTTTGAGAGGGATAG
Source organism: Prionailurus viverrinus (assembly GCF_022837055.1). NCBI lineage: Eukaryota > Metazoa > Chordata > Mammalia > Carnivora > Felidae > Prionailurus > Prionailurus viverrinus. Next base: position 224,659,832 of record NC_062561.1, on the reverse strand, counting down.
AGAGACAGAGTGTGAGCCAGTGAAGGGTAAAGAGAGAGGGAGACATAGAACCCAAAGCAGGCTCCAGGCTCTGAGCTGTCAGCATAGAGCCCAATGTGGGGCTCAAACCTGTGCATGGTGAGATCGTGACCTGAGCCGAAGTCAGACACTTAACTGACTGAGCCACGCAGGCACCCCTGTGTTGAAAAACTTTTAAGCTTTTTAGGTAATTTCCTATTTTCGACGTCATATTTTCTTTGGAATAAAAAGTTTCATACACTATAGTATATTCATATTATATGTAAAATATATGTTTAAATAGGTTTTGGGTGGCTTTCTTTCACAATTTGATTTTTACACCTTCATAATTTATTTGAGAGAAACAAATATAAAAGTATGTTTTCGGGGCACCCGGGTGGCTCAGTCAGTAAAGCATCGACTCTGAATTTCAGCACATGTCATGATCTCACAGTTTGTGGGATTAAGCCCCACATCCGGCTCTGTACTGACATTGCAGAACCTGCTTGGGATTCTCTCTCTCTCCCTCTCTCTCTGTTCCTATCCCATTTGTGCAAGCTCTCTCTCTGTCTGTCTCTCAAAATAGATATGTAAATGTTTTAAAAAGTGTTTTCATATTTTACATTCATCTTATTCTACAATTACAGTGTTTTCATTAAAATTTCAATAGAGATCATTCTTTAGATGAGAAAGATTGCCGCATGAACACATATACCAGGCGTGTATGTATATATATATATATATATATATGTTTGTGTGTGTGTCTGCATGTGTGTGTGTGTGTGTGTGCGTGTGTGTGTGTATTTTTCAGTCTACAGGATCAATCATCACTTCTGATGTTGGGACAGAAACTTCTTCTTGAACGCTGTACTGGATTCACTACTCTGAGACCACTCTAGTTGATCCCCTTAATTTTCTAACATCCCTGAGGACTTCTGCTGCTACTCGGCCTTGGTATCACAACCCCTTTGTAAGACACCCTCTTTCTACACTTTCTCATTGGCTGTGGCCCAAATCAAAGGTGACGTCACCACTCTGTCCTAAAAGTGGTTTATGGATTTTCATTCTCTTCCATGGGAGGAGGGACTGTCCTCACCTCCCCTAAATGACCAGTCTCCAAGAGTCTGCCTCCAGATCAGTTTCAATTCACTATATTCTTTCCAACAGGCGTGCCTAGAAGGGCATTTCAGTATTACTCTATTTACCCCAGTAAAAGTTTTCTTCAAGTAAAGTCACTTCTAGGTCTCTCTCTTTTAATTGTTTCTGAGCTCTGATGATAATAACTCTTATCTATATTGATAATAATTCAACTATTCATCTCACAAGGATGTTGTGAAAACTAAAAAAAAATAAAAGATAATATGACAGAAGGTTTTTTGAAGACAGTATACAAAAATGCAGTGCTATTATTTTTAAGAAAACTTGGCTAAAATGTCTCTAAACTACAAAGGAATTCTTCTATCAGAAGAGAGATATATATGGTGAAAGTTTAAAATAGAGTTTCTCTGTGATATGTAAAATACTTCAGGCTTAAACTGTCCAAATGTGGGCTACCACTGAGCTTATTTTCACAGTACTGCAGTGTTCTGATATGTTTCTTTGGTATGAATCAATATATAGACCATCATATACTGATGAATCATGTCTTTTGAAACAACTAAAGGGCAAAATTCATTGTCCATGAACTTCTCTCTCTTCCTGACACAAATCAAAATACTTTACTTACACGAACAGAACTCTGCTTACAGTCAGCTTATCACCTTAGTAACTTTCAAAAACAAAATGCAGGCTTGCCAGTCGTGATATAACAGAAATAGTATTACTAACTTTCTTAGTGATTGCTCTAACATTTATGTATCGACTTAAAAAGAAGTTAATAAAAAGTGTAAAATCTCATAAAATAAACCTTAAAGCTTTTTAAAAGATTGATTAGACACAGTAGTATACTTTTCCCTGGACCACCATATTCAATGCAAATGTAGTAAATACTTTTCAGGATGCTTATCCAACATACGACCATTAATTCTGTTTTCAAAATTGATCTTGTGTAAAGGAAGAGGCCTAGCAGTCATGTTTGAAGACAATCACCTGGTCATAGTTGATTGGACAAGAATGGACTTGGGAAATGTTGAAACAAGACCCTCAATAATAAAAATCTGAATATTTGAATTTGGGATTCAGAAACAGTACCTCAATGTGTCTTGAAGTCTATGTGATATGAAAATGAACTGCTGTTATTCAGTCTTGCTTCAATATGTGGATAAAGAACTAGAAGATGTTGGTACACACACACACACACGCACGCAGGAAGAGACAGAAGCATAGGTCAACCAAACAAGAAATTTGCATCAGCAGGTTTTTTTTTTCTTTTGTTTAGCTCGTATTATATCTCCTTGAGTCACCTATGGCTCTCCTCATCTGGGATCAAAGAGGTGCTGTACCTGTCTGGTATATTCTGGCCTTGCTGAAGATGGAAGAGAAAGATTCCAACCATGTGATACTTTCAAGCTTCTGCTCGTAAAAGACACATGTCACATCCACTCACATTTTTTTGACCAAAGAAATTTATATCCCCCAACTTCTATTAAACCTTATCCAATATTCCTTGTATATAATGTATAGTTTCCTTATTAATTTACTCAAATTGGATTCATGTAGTATATTAATAAGACTTGCGTCAGTTGTTAGTAACAGAATATAACTTTAGATAAAAAGTATGATGTGTGAAATTGTTGTATTGTGGGAGGAAGCATAGAACCCAAGAACAGAAATTAGACAGACCCCAGAAAGACTGGAAAGAGTAAAATGAATGTCACTAGTGTATTAGTTTGTGATGGTGGCTGCAAAAAATTTCCATTAACATGGTGGCTTCAAATAGCAGAAATTCATTCTCTTTAATTCTGGAGGTCAGAAATCTGAAATTGTTATCACTGGTCCGAAGCTGAAGTGTTGGCAGGGTCATACTCCCTCTGGAAGATCTAGAAGAAAATCTGTCCCTTGCCTCTTCTGACTTCTGATGGCTGCCAGAATTCCTTGGCTTATGATAGCCCAATCTTCAAGCCAACTTCTTCAAGTCTCCATTCTCAGCGCCTTCTCATCTGTGTGTGTACAATCTCATTTCTCTTCCTTTTCTAGAGTTATATATGATTGCATTTAGGACCCAACTTTATTATCCAGAATAATCTGTCCATCCCAATATCTTTAACTTAATCAGACGTGCAAAGATTCCCCCTTGCCTGTTTCTTTTTTCCATATGAAACAGCATTCTCAATTTCTAGAGGTAATGATGAGAATATATTTTGGGAGGCGTTTTTTGAGCCTCCTTGGAAATTTTTGAAAAATATCTAAAGTTTAATGATAGAAAGATTGTTAAATTATTAATAATACCTTACAGAATATACAATGCTTTAAAAATTATATTGGACCGTATAATTGTATACTAGGTAAACAATACATTTTTGGGTGAATCCCAATGGATCAGGGAAAATTTTACATATATTTTTTGTGATTTTATTTTTAAGTAATCTCTATATGCAATGTGGGGCTCAATTTCATGACCCCAAGATCAAGTGTCACGTGCTCTTCCAAATCACCAGACAGGCATCCCATGGGTAAATTATATTTCAGAATGGTCCTGAGAAATTACAAGAATATAGAGAGCTAGTCTTGGTGGAAAGCACATTGGGAAATAGATTCAGTGGAAACGACCTTCTTGTTATTGAGTGTGTATGGGAAATTCAAATAACACATTTTGGCAAAATCTGAGGCATCTACATGAAAATACTTGGAAATAATCCATGAAAGGTACTTATCTACACAAACAACTAGTGGTGTGTGTGTATGTGTGTGTGTGTGTGTGTGGAGAGAGACAGAGAGAGAGAGAGAGAGACTGGGAAAGAGAGAATTTTTTTTTAAAGGATTGGATCGTGCCATTTTGGGGGCTGAAAGTGTGAAATCTATGGGACAGGATGACAAGATGCAGATCTAGGGAAGGGTTCAAAGGCAGCCTACAAGCAGAATTTTCTCTTCTTCAGGGGACCTCAGTTTTAGGTATTGTTGTTTTGTTTTTGTTTATGTTTCTCTTAAGTGTCTTTTAAGATTAGAATTGTCCCACCAATATTATGGAAGTCAATCTGCTTTACTCAAAGTCCACTAATTTAAATATCTTATCTAAAAAATACCTTCATGGTGGCCACTAAATGAAATACCTAGACACCATAGCCTAGCCCACTGACCCATGAAATTAAACATTCCAGGTAGGTTGTGCTGTACCAGTACTCAATGTAATAGCTGAGAACCATTGAACATTTTTGAGTGGGCAGGTCAACGATCAGAGATTTAGGAAAAATAGCTAATTGGTGAGCATCAAGAAATTTCCAGTAAAAAGTCTCAGTTATCTTCTTTTACCTCTCTGTCTTCTTTCTTAGCCAGTCTAACCTCAGTGTAAATTATATTTTATATCCTTCTTAGACTCTTATATTTGCAATATTTTCTTATTATTATGATGATGATTATTATGTAATATACCATAATCTATTATTCTTAATATTCTCTTGGCCTATGAATTACCGTTTGTCTTCAGTTCTTTATCAGTCATTAAAAAATGTATAATATACATTGTAATTAACTAAGTCCACTTTCAAATAGCACTGTATTTTCAAGGGCCCGGCAGTCAGCTGATACCAGAGTATTTCCACTTTCTCCCTCACATGCGTTGTGATATTGCTCATTTCTCTCATTTATGTGCTAAAATTGGTTACTACTATTGCTTTAACAAGACCATTATTTTTATATAAAGAATGAAAAAAAAATTCCTCCATTTATTCCTTTGATAAAGATCTCCTTTTATATAGATCCAGTTTTCTTATCTATATACTTTTCCTTCTGTCTGGGAATCTTTTAATATTTCCTGTAGGGCAGGTTTTCTGACAATGAGTTCCTTCTTATTGTATTTGTCTGAGGAAGTCCTTTCTCATTCACTTTTGAAGGGTGATCTCATTAGCTTTGGAAACTAGGATTTAGGTTCCTGGTTTTTGTTTTCTGTTTTTTTGCACCATGTTAAATACTTCCTTCCTCTTCCTGTCAACCATTAATTTTGGAAAGTTCTAGGTCATTACTACCTCCCAAATTTCACCTATTCTCTCTCAGTTTTCCTTCTGGTCTTCTAATTAAACATATGTTACACCTTTTATTATTGTCTCACATTTCTTGAGTGTTCTTTTCTTTTTTCCCCCATTCTTTTTTTGTCTTTACTTTTCAGTTTGGAGTTTCTACTGACGAACATCAAGATCCCTGATTACTTCCATTCTACTGATCAGGTGGTCTTCATTTCTGTTACACTGTTTTTAATTTCTAGCATTTCCTTTTGCTTTTATTCTTAGAATTTCCATCTCTATTATATTATTCATCTACTGTTACATCTTTGCTGATTTTTCCATTAGAACCTTTGAACATATTAATCACCGTTATTTTTAAATAATTGATTTGTTGATACTAACTGATGCCTTCTTTTTGAGTCTTTGATGACATCTTTGTCTAGTCAGACTGTTTTTCTTTCCTTTTGTCATGAGTTATGATTTTGTTGTTGAAATGTTTGTTTATACATGCACAAAGTTTAAATTGTTTTTAGTCTTCTTCTTTTTTGTCTCCTCTTAATGTGGGCTTTCCTAAGCATTCTTCCACAGAGACTGTGTCTCACAGGTCTTTCAGCTATAATCTATGGTTATTACAGCAGAACCATGTTGGTGTGCAGGTAAGGTGTGGGGGAAGAGAGAGAGAGTGTTCTATAATATTCCAATAAAATCTCATTAGTTTATTGGACCTGTGTTTTGTGCTGTGTCCTTTACCAAGGTTCCTTCAATGGTTTTTTTTTTTCTTCCATTATTTCCTACTCCATTCACTGGCTACAGCATTTCCCATCTATTTCTTTGGTATAACCAACACACTTGTTGACTATGTTTATTTTTTTCTTTTTTTGGGAGAAATAGGAAGGTGAGATGGGGCTGGAGTGAAAAAAAAAAAAACTTCTTACCTCTGTAAGGATAGGATTCTGGTAAAATATCTTACCCCACAGGCTATATATTTGTCCTGGTGAAAGCCACAAGTGTTATTTCAAAATGATTACTCACCTTTCCCCCGATCAGACACACTAGAGTCTCATTGTCTCATCTTCATCATGAAAGCGTGTTGGGGTTCTTTGGTGTAAATTTCATGAGAGTGCAAGTTTTCCTAAATATGGAGCTCCAAGTTATTTCTCACAGATTGTCCAGATTCAGCCTCCGAAAAATCAAACACATTACTATTTAAGTACTCCAAATAGTTTCTATCTTCAACAACTTCTGTTTCAGATAAGTAGATCTCAGCTGTGTCCCCCTGAATGTAGCTAGCTCTGCAGATATTGGAGTGATGGAGATCTGTAATGTCAGTTCTCTGATGAGTCCAACAAAAGTTATTAATTTTCGGTTTCTTCAGCTTTTTCTTGTAAGAGTGTGACTGACAAATTTCAACCTCTTCACCTGTTACGACTGACATTGGAAGTCCCCTTTTGGAGTGCATTAAATTAATTCTGTTACCTTCAGCCTCACTCTACTCCTCTCCTTGCACTATAACATACATTTCCATCAAACTTTTAGATAACTTAGAGTATTTTCCAATTCAGGCTCTGCTTGCTTTCTCTCATTGACAACCACCTGCTTCTCATTAAAGTTCCACATATTCAGATGCCACAATGCACTTGCACTTGACGTTTCTAGTATTTGGAATGTGCTTATCAGCCAGCAGAACTCCCACTCACCTTCCATTTCCATCTCCACCATGTAATTTACCCTGAATCCCCAAGAAGAAATTCTGAATTGCCTGCATTCATAATCTAAGTATGCATGTTTCTATTTCAGCACTTCTAATTAGTATTACCTTTAAATTTATGCAGCTGTCACCCAACTAGAATATGTTTCTTGAAAACAGAAAATTAGATCTAGGTATCTAATAGACATCTTGAAATCTCAGCCCATGAAATTTGATTACATTAATTTGATGGTGCTGCTAGGAAAGAGTGAGGTGGAGTGACATCACAGAAAGGAAGAAAAAGGAGGAGAATATTACAATATACTAAGTAAGAGGCACCTAGAGTAGCACTTTATTAATGATGTGGAAATGAAGTTGCATTTCAAGATGCTACATGAAGAATCTATTACTTGTGATGGCATGTAAGTGATGGTGTAAGATAGATGGATGAGTCTCCATGACTCTAAGGTTGAGCCAGGTGACATCGATAGTGAAAGTGAGGTCAGGAAGAAGAATGGTTATGCGCAAGTTCAGTTTGTGGCAGATGATAGATTTGAGGTCATCCTGTGACAAAGCTCCAGCCAGCTTTTTGAATTATTGAAGCCTGGAGATTGGAATATAGATTGAGGTTTAGAAGGCAATTTCACAGAAGGGTTTATTGGACACAAATTATATCGGGACATGACATAGTGGAAAAGGAAATAATAAAAGTTAAAAAGAGACAACATCTGGAAATGTACAGAGGGAATTGAAAAGAGAGGCTTTAGAAAAAAGATAAAGATAGTTCATTTTCATTACAGCCACTGAATATTAGGATTAAAAATGTAATTTCCAAAAAATATTCATTTCAGCAAAATGGGAAAATACTTTTTAGATGTTAATTGGGCAATTTGAACTTTTACATGAAAGTATCGTATCACAATAAATAAGTAAAACCCATAGGATAAATAAGTATATCCAGTAAAAGTAGAATTCCCTTTCAAGATGAGTTTCTATTCAGACAGAGTAAGAGAAATCTAATGGTTAGGGGTCTGAACATAAACAGTAAGGATAACTCTGTTAGTTATGGAGGATTATTTAATCATTATAATACGTAATGCTACAGAAATAACAAGAAAATCTTTCATGGAAAAACTTTATCTCCTTTAAAATTTAGTCATCTCCTTTAATCTCATGGATGTGACTAAATTGTCCAATTAAAATGAGGTAACCCAATCAAAATGAGTTAATTATGTTGGACTTTTGTATGGCATGACTAATATCCTCACAAAATGGGAAATTTTAAGTATATTTATTTATTTTGAGAGAGAGAGAGAGAGAATACAAGCTGGGGAGGGGCAGAGAGAAGGAGAGACAGAATCCCAAGGAGCCTCTGTGCCATCATTGCAGAGCCTCATGCGGGGCTTGAACTCACATACAGTGAAATCATGACCTGAGCTGAGATCAAGAGTCAGATGCTTACCCCACTGCACTACCCAGGCACCCCAAAAAGGGAAATTTTAAACACAGACATGCACAGAGGGGGGATGTCATGTGGTGAGGCAGGCAGACATCGGGGTTGATGTTCTACAAGCCACGGAATGCTAAGATTGACAGCAAACCATTGGGAGCAAGGCAAGAGGCATGAAAGAGATTCTTCCACATTGCTCTTAGAACCAACCCTGCTGACAACTTGATCTTGGACCTCTAGCCTCCAGAACTAGGAGACAATATATTACTATTGCTTGTGTCAACCGTCTGCAGTACTTTGTTAACATAGCCCTTGCAAACTCATACAGATTTTGGTACCAAGAATAGATAGCCTCCATAACAAAATGTGAAACTGGAAAAGCGAGGCTAGAAGACTTTTGAGATGTGTGATGTGAAAAGGTCTAGATTGCCTCGAACCGACTCTTGGTGGAACTATGGATGTTAAGGGGGCGCCTGGGTGGCGCAGTCGGTTGAGCGTCCGACTTCAGCCAGGTCACGATCTCGCGGTCCGGGAGTTCGAGCCCCGCGTCAGGCTCTGGGCTGATGGCTCAGCGCCTGGAGTCTGTTTCCGATTCTGTGTCTCCCTCTCTCTCTGCCCCTCCCCCGTTCATGCTCTGTCTCTCTCTGTCCCAAAAATAAATAAACGTTGAAAAAAAAAATTTAAACAAAGGAAATATGGATGTTAAGAGTGATTCTGGTGAAAGCTCAAAAAAATAAAAAATAAAAAAGAGGAAAGCTATAGAGAAAGCTTCTATTATCTTAGACAATACATGTATCATCATGAACAGAATATTTTTAGGAATATGAATATTAAAGATGATCTGGTAGCTCTCAGAAGGAAATGATTAACGTTACTGGAAACTGGAGAAAAGACAAACTTTGGATATAAAATGACGAAGGACTTATTTGAATTGGGTTTTGTCAAATGGAAGGTAAAACTGGCAAGTGATGAACTTGGATATTTAGCAGAGGAGGTTTCTAAATAAAATGCTGAAAGTGTGGAGCGGCTCCTCCTGGCTGCTTATAGTAAAATGCAAGAGGAGAAAAATAAATTAAAGAAGGAAATCCTGGGCCAAAAGAAATCGCACTTGGTGAAGTGGAAGATTTCAGCTTCTTCAGATAGTGTGTTCTTGAAATATAGTCAAGGGTGTAGCCAGAGGATAGTTAGCTAAAGATACTTCCTGTGTAATGGTTAATCCAATCAACCATGTCCCCAGAATCCAGGAATACAGATAGAATTATTCAAGAAATATCGTGGAGGTTCCTTTTGTCTTGGACTTAAGTGAATCTCATGTGAGGCTTCAAGAGTTTTGAGAATCTTATAAAAGCAAACACCCTGCCAACTTGGACAGGAGAAGAGAATGATTTTGAGGACAGAGCCATTGAAGGAAAAATCACTGAGGGTAGGGCCATGGATCCAGAGAAGAGAGTCATCTCCTTGGGGTTTCAGAAGATTATCATCTATGGCAGAAGGAGCAGGACCACTGCTCAAGAAGGGGGAGTGGCAGTTCTGCTTCTAGAAGACTGGGCTGCTTTACTAGGGAATCCAGGAAGCAGGGCATCATAAAGCCAAAGAGGATAATTCTCAAGCTTAAAATCTAATGGAATTTCCCCTGCCAGGTTTTGAGATCTGCAAGTATTTTTTTTTCTTTTTTTTTTCCTTTTCCCCTTCCAATTATTCCCTTATGAAATAAGACTGTCTATCCTATGCCTGAAACATCACTGTGTTTTGAAACCAAAGAACTTGTTTTTTGATATTACAGGTCAACATATGAATAGGAATTTTGCTTCAGGATGAATCACACCTCAAGATTCATGCATACCTTACTTAGATGATGCTTGGAAGAGATTTTAAACTTAAAGTTGATACTAGAATGAGTTAAGAAACTTGGGGCTGTACGGATGGAGTGAACATATTTTGCATGTAAGAAGGACATGTATTTTGGGAGGCTAGAAAGCAGGTTGTTATGGGTTGAATTGTGTCTCCACAAACAAGTTCATATGTTGAAGTCCTAACCTGGGTACCACCTCAGGATATGACCTTGTTTGGATCAGGTTCTTTATAGAGAAAATCCAGTTAAACTGAAGTCACTAGGGTGACCTCTAATAGAATAGGACTGATGTTCTTATAAAAGGTAGAAATTTAGACACAGATATCAATAAACGGATAATACCATGTGAATATGAAAAGAGAGATCAAGATGATGGTCTAAAAGGCATGGGACATCAAAGATGCTAGCAAACCATCAGAAGCTAGGGGAGCCATGTGAAACCATCATTCTACACAGTCCATGGAAGGAACCAATCCTGTAAACACCTTGATCTTGGACTTCCTCCCTCCAGAACCATGAGACAATGTATTTTTTCTGTTGTTTAAACCCGTCAGTTTATGGGAAATTTGTTGTAGCCACCCTATCAAATTAATACAGTGTCATATAAAAAAAAAGCAAGAAACATTTTCTTTTGCTTCAAGAATTAAATACTGAAATGTATACATCTACATTTAATAATTATATTTGATTCGGGGGCACCTGGGTGGCTCAGTGGGTTGAGCATCTGATTCTTGATTTCTGCCCAGGTCATGATCTCACAATTGGTGAAATCAAGCCCCACGCCAGGCTCCTGGGGCTCTGCACTGTCAGCTTGGGATTCTTTCCCTCCCTCTCTCTCTCTGCCCCTCCTCTGCTGGTGTTCACACACTTTTTCTCTCAAAACTAAGTAAATGTAAAAAGAAATAATTAAATTTGATTCTTATATTTAATTTATTTTGAGATATATGAAATGGGCATAAATTCATGAAGTTTTCTAATGAAATCTTATTAGCATATCACTTTTAAATATAGGTGTTTCTTTATGAGTGAAGATATGAATGTTTCATAGCTACAGGTTAAAAATGAATTATTAACACTAGTGTGTTAAATATTTTGTATATTCACCTGAGAAATTTTCTCATTTGTTGATAGTAAGTACTATTGCTAATATATTTTAATCTTTGTAGAAATTTTGCATTTTTTTAATTTTTTTTATTTTTAAAAAAAAATTTTTTTTTTAATTTTTTTTTTCAACGTTTATTTATTTTTGGGACAGAGAGAGACAGAGCATGAACGGGGGAGGGGCAGAGAGAGAGGGAGACACAGAATCGGAAACAGGCTCCAGGCTCTGAGCCATCAGCCCAGAGCCCGACGCGGGGCTCGAACTCACGGACCGCGAGATCGTGACCTGGCTGAAGTCGGACGCTTAACCGACTGCGCCACCCAGGCGCCCCTAAAAAAAATTTTTTAACGTTTATTTATTTTTGAGACAGAGAGAGACAGAGCATGAATGGGAGAGGGTCAGGGAGAGAGGGAGACACAGAATCCGAAGCAGGCTCCAGGCTCCGAGCTGTCAGCACAGAGCCTGACGCGGGGCTCAAACGCACGGACCACGAGATCATGATCTGAGCCGAAGTTGGCCACTTAACCGATTGAGCCACCCAGGTGGCCCGCAATTTTTTTTTTTTTAATATGAAGAAGAGTATTACATCTCAAGAGCACTGATATTGTAAATTTTTTATTTTGTTTTGCTTGTTTTCCATGTTTATGATTTACTCTGATAGAGGAAGCAGGAGAGAGCGGCAGAGATAGAGGGAGAGAGAGAATCCCAAGCAGGCTCTGCACTATCAGCACAGAGCCCAATGCAGGGCTCCATCCCATGATCCTGAGATCATGACCCGAGCCAATACCAACAGTTAGACACCCAAGCGACAGAGCCACCCAGGTGCCCCTGTTTTTCTTTTTCTTTTTCTTTTTCTTTTTTTTCTTTTTCTTTTTCTTTTATCTATCCATCTATCTATCTTTTCATTCTCAGTACTAAAGATAGTTTTGAGTTTTTTTGAAAACTGGTTTTCTCCCATTTGACCATTAGCACTAATTATAATTAAGTTTCCCACCCTAAGCTTTGAAATATATCAATATAAGACATTTTAAGTAAAGTGTTCACTGAGTTGACTTGACACACTTATATACTGCAAAATGATTATCACCATAGTGTGAGGTAATACCCTCATCCAGCCACATAATTACCATCTTTTCTTGTGGTGAAAACAACTAACTTTGTGCTATCATCATGTGGTTTACAGAGGTGAAGTTGGCTCTCATATCTATTGATTTGATTTAATTTCATTTCAGTAGTCAACATTCTTAAGAATTTGTTTATATCTTAGTTTGTGGTATTTTCAATATTAAAATCTATTCAAAATGGATATTTTCATTCCTGAAACAACAGTCTGACATTATTGCAATGGCAACAGAGGAGTTGTAAATCACCTTTCTACCCTCTGCCCCAGATTTTCATATGGTTATCTAAATATTACTTTAGTTTTATTGGGTTCCTTATTGCCTACTTAAATTGATTTACTACATTATTATGGAATGGTTCCTAATGCCCATTGACACCCTATATAATTTGATATACTTAAGAGAACAGGACGTTAAACCAGTTGTAATCTATAGAAACTGTAAGAAAAGTAAATTCTGCAAACTTAGACCCTTATTATAAAAGGAAACAAAGCAAAATTACATTAATAAAACGTGGTAAAATAAAAGACCCTATAATTCTTCAGTCTACTTTCTTTACTTAATTTTATAGGAAGAAAAGACAAAAAAAGTAAAAGTAGTCACTGCTAGACATGTTTATTTTAGCAGTCACATAAACATTAAAAATTCCAAGTTAAAATCTAGTGTAAGAGGTTCAACAGAATTTTAAAAGATTCTCAATTTACTTTTAACCATTGATATGAACATGATCAAAGGATGACTCTTGTCACCATCTCTGTTCTCAAGCCGTTCTTTTTTATATTAGCCTATTTCTACTTGAGGCTTTGTCCTGGTCTACTGTGAAAACTGTCCTCTCAAGAACACCAATGACCTCTCTCTGCCACCTCCACTAGAAGTGATACTTCTTCTGTCCTTTTCTTCTTGTATTGTTTCTTACAGTTTGGACACTTTACCCAGTGTCCTTCGCTCGTTCCCTCTTTCTGAACGAGGACTCAGTTCTAGGCTCTCTGTCAACTCTTTCCAGGTGATCTTGTCTAGGTCCCTGGCTTTAAATAGCATGCACACCGTGATGAGTATGAGGATCTATCTCAGGCCTGATTCATTTTTGTTTCACTTCAGGTGTATATCTGATCACAAATGAAGATGGGACTCTAAGAGGCCCAAAACCGAAAACTTGATCTCTCCTCTACATAAAGCAATTCCACTCTGCTTTCTGGACCAGGTAACAGCATCAGTACTCATTGTGTTGTTCAGAACTCAAACATAAAACACATCCTTGATTTTCCTCACTCACAGCCCACATACATCCCATCAACTCTATGCATAGCAATAACCTATGTATTAATCAGGAAAAACAGAACCAATGGGATGGAGATATACACACAGAGGAATTTTAGGTAATTTTAGGCTCATGCAATTGTGGGGGTACCATGGTTGGTAGCCACTGGGAAGGGTAACATCTGTAAATTGTAGCCAGAGTGAAGGTGCAGTTCTTAGTCTGAAGGCACTCTGGAAGCAAAATCCCTTCCTCTTCCTTCTAACCCTTCCTTCAATCTTTTCTCTTAAGTCCTTCAACTGATTGAAAGAGGCACACCAACATCTTGAAGAGTAATTTTGTTTACTCAAAGCCTGTTGCTATAAGTGCTATTCACAGCTAAACAATACTTTCACAACAACTTCTGGTGTTTCACTCAACAACTGGACATCATAGCCTGAGCAAGTTGACACATTATATGAATCATGATAACCTACAATTTACTAAAATTCCTCAGATATCATCTCGTACAAATGATCACTGTCTTTCATTTGGACCATTCCACAACCTTCAAACTCATCACCATATTTTCAGTTTTGCCTGACCCTCCCCATAGACTCATTTTCCACATATCACCTAGAGTGAATTTGTAAGCTTTAGCTCTAAGTACAGTTATGACATGCTCATATTTCAAACCTGGGCTTCTCTTCACCTAAAAACAAAATCTCAAAACCTCACACTGGGCTATCAGGACATAAAGGATTCTTCTCCATAATCTTCTGACCATATTCTCCCTCACTGTCTATCCTCAAAACACACTTACTTTCTGTCATTTCCTCATTCTCAAACTTATTTCCATCTTAGGGCATTTAGTCAACAGATCTCTCTCCCTGGAACAGTCTTCCCACAGATCTTCATACGACTGGCTCTTTTCCCTCATGTAGGATTCTGTTTGCATTTTGCCAAGTGAAAAGCTTTCCTTGATTTCCTTCTTAAAATAGTAACTCCATCCTTTCAACTCAGTCACTCTTGATCTACTTGCCTACCTTGAATTTATTACATTGTGTTATATTCATTATTTCTTTACCTGTTTATTCATTGTTATATTTACCTGTAGGAGTTAAGTCCACGAAGACAAAACCTTCTTCAAACATATTCCTCTCCGTCTCCAACACTTTAAATAGAGCTTGGAATGTCATAAGTACTTAATGAAAATTTTGCTGAACAAATGAATGAATCTCTAACAACAAAAAAAAGTATGACTTTTTTTAAAGGCAAATAAAAAATGTTTTATTTACCACAGGTTATTTAGTGAAGCTAAAATTTAAGTGCCGCCTGTAAAGTTTTAGTAAATGGTTGAAAAAACAAGTAAGCTACCAAACTTCAGCTACGTAAAAATGTGAATTTTTAAAAACTAAAAAATATCATATTCTGAAAGCAATTTCCTTGTTAACAATTTGTTTCACAGAAGCGATAGTGTTCCTTTTAAAAATAATGTAGTCAAGAGCTGGGGCGCCTGGGTGGCTCAGTCGGTTGGACGTCCGACTTCGGCTCAGGTCATGATCTCTCAGTTTGTGAGTTCAAGCCCCGCATCGGGCTCTGTGCTAACAAACAGCTCAGAGCCTGGAGGCTGCTTCGGATTCTGTGTCTCCCTCTCTCTCTCTCCCCCTCCCCTGCTCATGCTCTGTCTCTCAAAAATAAATAAATGTTAAAAATTTTTTTTAAAAATAATGTAGTCAAGAGCAATGATTTTTCATAGTTTTGCTATAGATACTTTTATTTCTATATTGTAGGCATTTTTTATTTATTTTATTTTATTTTATTATTTCATTTATTTATTTATTTAGAGCATGTGCAGGGGAGGAGCAGAGAGAGGGAGAGAGAGAGAATCCCAAGCAGGCTCCCCACTGTCAGTGCAGAGCCCAATGTGGGGTTCGACCTCACAAACCCTGAGATCATGACCTGAGCTGAAACCAGGAGTCTGAGGCTTAACCAACTGAGATACCCAGGAGCCCCAGGCAGTATTTACTACTTAATGAACAGTAAGAATTCATTACTACTGTTCTTGACCTCTTTGAGGAAAAGATGAAAAATAAAAGCTATTGTTTTGTTCATTCATCCACTCATTCATTTGTTTCTAAAAGTATGTACAGAGTTATGGGCCCTACTTCTAAAAGGTACTGTTGATGCAGCTTGTCGCAGTTTCAAGCATTTCAAGTCAAAGAAACTTGTGACTTTGGAAACACTGCTGAAGAGAAAATTCTTCCACTTCATTTTCAATTTTAAGAGACGTAAATGATTACATTATATTTACAAATTCTTATTGTTTGGATTTAATTTGCATAGGTTGTATATTTAATAAGGTTGATTCAAAGAAAGAGTACTTAGGGACTTGGTATTACAAAGATTGCTTATTTTCTGCTTGGAATTTTTAACATAAGTATACAAACAAACATAAGCAATGTTTACACCAAGGCATTGCAAGAGTTATTAAGCAAAAATAAATTGATTGCATTTTTATACCCTCAAGCTCAGCCAGAAGTATCATTAGATTTCAGTTAAAGATGAGATAAATTGATTCATTTACAAAGAAAAGAAGACTACATTGAAGAAGAGAATTTAAAAATTGCAAACTCTTTGATCTCTGTAAATAGTTTTTTTTTGTTCCCAGTCTCTATTATAATAGCCTAAAGTTGGAAATATTCCAGATATAACAACAATGTATAAATTACTATACATCTGACATTTTAATAAATTTTAGAAATATGTTTCAAAGCCCTATGTTTTGAAAAATTTTGCTGTTGTTTATCTTTATTCTCATTTTCCCTTCCTTTATGTAAATCTTTTCCTGCATTTAATACTAAAGTAGAAACTATTTTTGTAATTTACTTTTAGAACTTTTCCCCTCCATTTGAAACAAGGTCCAGAGGGATTTTCCAAAAGATAGATGGCAAAATAATATTAAAATGGGGAAACTACATTTGTTTTTGCTGTTGTCACAAAAGTTTGAAAACAAATGGGAGGAAAAACTCCTACTTGGCAATATGACTTGCTTGACTGTCTACATGGGCCTTGTAAAGGAGGTTTTATGGCCCTTAGACCCACAACCAACTGTAAGAGTAAAAAACATTTCAGCTAAAGAAGCCAAAAAAAAAAGTATATTTGAGTAGTTGGTGTTTATGTGTGTGTATACACACCTACATTGCTTAAAACTTTGTGTGTGTGCGCTTTCTTTTTTTGTTCCTACTTTGTCTTGCTTTAAGCAGATGTTTGTGTCTAATTTGTATCAAAAATAACATTATATTACACAGAATAGAGGGAGTAAAATGTGTTTTACTTTCAAATTGTAAACAATTCAATTTAAAATATGTAATGACTTACCATTGTGGGGACCAACCGCATCCATGGGTAAAAGAGCTCAGAATCTGTCCTTGTATTTACCAGGTTGTGTATACTCAGATCACACAAACTATAGCCAAAAGCATTGTCTTCATCCACTAAGCTTAAAGAAATTGAGTTTATGATTTTATCTATTGCTCTGTCTCCACTTCGACTAGTCAACACAGACAGCATTAGACCAACACCTAGGCAAAGTTGCCATTATAGAAGCTAACTACTTTGATATATGTACTATTTTTTCTTCCCTGGTCCTCCTCACCTCCCGAAAACCCAAACCAATCTGCTTCCTCATCTGGGATCAACTCTATTAAAATCAACCAACCAGCCAACTGATCTATTTCATAAAGTAATACACAACAAAGCTCCCTGTATCACTTATGATAGTTAGCTGTGGTAGCAAAATTAACTCTAAATCTTGTAATAGCAACAATACAATTAATCTGATTTGTTGCCAATATAATAGTCTAAAGTCAACAAACTAGTGGGATAGTTCTCTTTGATGAGGTGATTCAAAGACCCAGTCTGACAAAAGCTCTGTCCTGTTCACTATGTGAATTCTAAGGTCTTCTTAGCTGGTATCTTCACTCCAGTGAGATTACCAGAAAATGAAAACATGGACAAATAACCATAGGGGATGTCATCAGCCAAGACTGGAAAGACATTACCTCACTCCCATTTCTCATGCCAGAACTATGATTCAGTGCAATCCTTTATTGCAAATGTACCTAGTAAATCTGGTCCTTAAGTGGACAACTGATTCCCTGCAATAAATTGACACAGGAAAATTGATAGATAAGCATATTCTCAGAGGTATCCCCCCATTTCCTTCACTTTAAGTGAATTTTGACTTCCCAGTGAAGACACCATTTCATTTTGACCCTTTCTAGGGATAGAGTATGAATTTTGTCAATTCTTTTACCACAGAATCAAGAGGTGAGTCTTTATCTTCATTGTTCATTGGTTCCTTAAGGCAATTACTATTCTACAAGGTTTTATTTTAATATATGTAAAACAATAGCCAACAGAAACATAAAAAGATGTTCAACATCACTAATCATCAGGGAAATGAAACTAAAACCACAATGAGATACGACTTTACACCTGTCAGAATGTCTAAAGTCAAAAACACAAGTAATAACAAGAGTTGGAAAGGATGGGAAGCTGGCTAAAAATGGTTGATGACTATATGGTACCTAAGAGTTTTTATTGAGTGGATTTGGAATAAGGTCGAAGAATAGATATTTTAAACCAGTTCTGTGGGTGATTTTTGTGAAAATGTTTTGGGAACTGGGTACATGGGGTTTTTGTTCTGTTTTTGTTTGCTTTTGGTTTGGTCTGGTTTTAGAACTGGGTGTGTTTAACTTGCAGAAGATTATTGGAACATTGTGACACCTTCTCAATCACTTGAAAGTCTGTGTTATGAGAAAAATGATGGCCTAATCATGTATTTCCAGGATATTGTAACAAATCTTAGTAGTAATGAAAAGATATGTTTTGAGATTATTATAAGAAAGAGACTTCTAAGATCAGAGACATAAACTACTGAAACTGGGTGCTTTAAAAAGTAGAGATTATCTTGGGGTGCCTGGGTGACTCAGTCGGTTAAGCATCCATCTCTTGATCGTGGCCCAGGTCATAATCTCATGGTTCCTGAGAGGGAGCCCTGCATCGGGCTCTATGCAGACAGCGCAAAGCCTGCTTGGGATACTCTCCCTCTCTCTCTGTCCCTACCTCACTTGTGTGCACTCTTTTAAAACAAATCAATAAACTTAAAAAAAATGAAAATAGAGATATATTTAAAATCTAATACATTGGGATATACATAAAAAAACATACAAAAGTGATTATGGTCAAAATAGTGTTTGCATTTGAAGAGAGGAAAGGGGCTGTCATTAGGATGGAACATGTGACTCGGTGTCTGTCATAGATTTATTTTTTCATCTAGGTAGTTTCAGGAATCTTTGCTTTTTCACTATAATAATCCCTTAAATTTTGTATTTGTTTTATATGGTTGCATGCATGTTAAATATATTTGTATTAAGACTGAATAATTGAGCATTGGTAACAGCTATAGTAGAGAGATCCATGACGTATATCTAAGGAAACTTCTAATTCAAATCTTGTAATCCTGGTAATTAAAATGCATGTTAAAATTTTGATGCTCAATAGTTTTTCTAAACTGTAATGTACTTTGAAAGAAATGTAATGACTAATGACAGAAGCCCCCCCCCCAACACACACACAAATTCTTATTCTGTTGTGCTTCTGGTTACAGTTATGGTGGGATTTCATACATTTTATTTTCTCACATACAGTTTTTTGTTTTTTGATGACACTATTATGTCTTCAAAGTCAACAGGTTCTATTCAACGATTTCAAAAGGATTTAAAAAGTTTCTTAATATTTTCAATAATTCATATGAATGAAAACATACTACTTTAAGTCATTAACATGTATAAGAGAATAAAGAAAATGGTCTAAGGAGAACCATCACTGGAAGTATAAGTTATCACATGAATTCAACATTGGTAATGAGAAATCTTGTATAAATGTCAGCAATTAGCAACTTTATTAATAGCCATTGACTTTGGGAAACACATTCAGACTATTAATTAAATTGTATTTATTCTTACAAAATTATTCAAGAAAGTTACTGTGTGTGTGGAAATAACAGTTAAATAAAAGATTAGAATCAAAGAGATCTTAATGCTGAGGACCCTTTTGAGTAATTGAGAATCTTTGTATATTGGTTCAAGAGCAAATTAAGACACTATGAACAGATAAATTCCTTTAATACAGTCTATTCCCAATTTTGTTATTCCTTGAGCTTCATGATTGTGTTTATTATATTGCACATTAGTTTACAGAGCCTAATATCAGAAATAAAGTAAATTGCATTGAATTCTGATGCACTTTCCTTGTACACTTAAAGATTAAGTTTCTCTCATATGGCTGCAGAATGAGTATTGAATCTTCAGCTGGTTAATCCTTATAATCTATTGCCCAATCTCAATTCCCACAAAAAAATAAAAAGCTTGTTAAAACAAGATAAGAAGTTTTCACCTCACTAAGGACTAATTCTTGGATTCTGAAAAAATCATATGCTAGTGAAATTCTCATGTAAATTAAATTAAAGGTAAAAAATGCACTTAATAAATAGAAGATAGTTCTAAGGAGATTAGCACTGAATTGAGATCGACACTATGCCCCAGTTAACTCAGTTGGAGAATGTCATTTATGAGGCCAAGTTCACATACAGTTGTAGCACCCCACGGGCTAATTAATTTTGCTTAGAGAAAAGTTGTTTCTTCTTAACTGACTTCAGTAGAGCCAACAATTGCACAAACATGAACCATTTATTGAAAAAAGGGGTGAAATAGTTTTAATAGATTTCTATATATAAGTGATATTTAAGTATTTTGGTTTCTTGAGATAGGCCTGGATTGCAATGTATTTTCCTCTCAGGACTGCCTTTGCTGCGTCCCAAAGCGTTTGGATTGTTGTATTTTCATTTTCATTTGTTTCCATATATTTTTTAATTTCTTCTCTAATTGCCTGGTTGACCCACTCATTCGTTAGTAGGGTGTTCTTTAACCTCCATGCTTTTGGAGGTTTTCCAGACTTTTTTCTGTGGTTGATTTCAAGCTTCATAGCATTGTGGTCTGAAAGTAAGCATGGTATAATTTCAATTCTTGTAAACTTATGAAGGGCTGTTTTGTGACCCAGTATATGATCTATCTTGGAGAATGTTCCATGTGCACTCGAGAAGAAAGTATATTCTGTTGCTTTGGGATGCAGAGTTCTAAATATATCTGTCAAGTCCATCTGATCCAATGTCTCATTCAGGGCCCTTGTTTCTTTATTAACCGTGTGTCTAGATGATCTATCTATTTCTGTAAGTGGTGTATTAAAGTCCCCTGCAATTACCACATTCTTATCAATAAGGTTGCTTATGTTTATGAGTAATTGTTTTATATATTTGGGGGCTCCGGTATTCGGTGCATAGACATTTATAATTGTTAGCTCTTCCTGATGGATAGACCCTGTAACTATTATATAATGTCCTTCTTCATCTCTTGTTACAGCCTTTAATTTAAAGTCTAGTTTGTCTGATATAAGTATGGCTACTCCAGCTTTCTTTTGGCTTCCAGTCGCATGATAAATAGTTCTCCATCCCCTCACTCTCAATCTAAAGGTGTCCTCAGGTCTAAAATGAGTCTCTTGTAGACAGCAAATAGATGGGTCTTGTTTTTTTATCCATTCTGATACCCTATGTCTTTTGGTTGGCGCATTTAATCCATTTACATTCAGTGTTATTATAGAAAGATACGGGTTTAGAGTCATTGTGATGTCTGTATGTTTTATGCTTATAGTGATGTCTCTGGGACTTTGTCTCACAGGGTCCCCCTTAGGATCTCTTGTAGGGCTGGTTTAGTGGTGACAAATTCCTTCAGTTTTTGTTTGTTTGGGAAGACCTTTATCTCTCCTTCTATTCTAAATGACAGACTTGCTGGATAAAGGATTCTCGGCTGCATATTTTTTCTGTCTAGCACCCTGAAAATCTCGTGCCAATTCTTTCTGGCCTGCCAAGTTTCAAAAGAGAGATCAGTCACGAGTCTTATAGGTCTCCCTTTATATGTGAGGGCACGTTTACCCCTTGCTGCTTTCAGAATTTTCTCTTTATCCTTGTATTTTGCCAGTTTCATTATGATATGTCGTGCAGAAGATCGATTCAAGTTACGTCTGAAGGGAGTTCTCTGTGCCTCTTGGATTTCAATGCCTTTTTCCTTCCCCAGTTCAGGGAAGTTCTCAGCTATTATTTCTTCAAGTACCCCTTCAGCACCGTTCCCTCTCTCTTCCTCCTCTGGGATACCAATTATGCGTATATTATTTCTTTTTAGTGTATCACTTAATTCTCTAATTTTCCCCTCATACTCCTGGATTTTTTTATCTCTCTTTTTCTCAGCTTCCTCTTTTTCCATAACTTTATCTTCTAGTTCACCTATTCTCTCCTCTGCCTCTTCAAGCCGAGCTGTGGTGGTTTCCATTTTGTTATGCATTTCGTTTAAAGCGTTTTTCAGCTCCTCGTGACTGTTCCTTAGTCCCTTGATCTCTGTAGCAAGAGATTCTCTGCTGTCCTGTATACTGTTTTCAAGCCCAGCGATTAATTTTATGACTATTATTCTAAATTCACTTTCTGTTATGTTATTTAAGTCCTTTTTGATCAGCTCATTAGCTGTTGTTATTTCCTGGAGATTCTTCTGAGGGGAATTCTTCCGCTTGGTCATTTTGGATAGTCCCTGGCGTGGTGAGGACCTGCAGGGCACTTCCCCTGTGCTGTGGTGTATAACTGGAGTTGGTGGGCGGGGCCGCAGTCAGACCTGATGTCTGCCCCCAGCCCACCGCTGGGGCCACAGTCAGACTGGTGTGTGCCTTAAGAAATGGAAAGACATTCCCTGCTCATGGATTGGAAAAATAAATATTGTCAAAATGTCAATACTACCCAAAGCTATCTACACATTCAATGCAATCCCAATCAAAATTGCACCAGCATTCTTCTCGAAACTAGAACAAGCAATCCTAAAATTCATATGGAACCACAAAAGGCCCCGAATAGCCAAAGGAATTTTGAAGAAGAAGACCAAAGCAGGAGGCATCACAATCCCAGACTTTAGCCTCTACTACAAAGCTGTCATCATCAAGACAGCATGGTATTGGCACCAAAACAGACACATAGACCAATGGAATAGAATAGAAACCCCAGAACTAGACCCACAAACGTATGGCCAACTCATCTTTGACAAAGCAGGAAAGAACATCCAATGGAAAAAAGACAGCCTCTTTAACAAATGGTGCTGGGAGAACTGGACAGCAACATGCAGAAGGTTGAAACTAGACCACTTTCTCACACCATTCACAAAAATAAACTCAAAATGGATAAAGGACCTAAATGTGAGACAGGAAACCATCAAAACCTTAGAGGAGAAAGCAGGAAAAGACCTCTCTGACCTCAGCCGTAGCAATCTCTTACTCGACACATCCCCAAAGGCAAGGGAATTAAAAGCAAAAGTGAATTACTGGGACCTTATGAAGATAAAAAGCTTCTGCACAGCCAAGGAAACAACCAACAAAACTAAAAGGCAACCAACGGAATGGGAAAAGATATTCGCAAATGACATATCGGACAAAGGGCTAGTTTCCAAAATCTATAAAGAGCTCACCAAACTCCACACCCGAAAAACAAATAACCCAGTGAAGAAATGGGCAGAAAACATGAATAGACACTTCTCTAAAGAAGACATCCGGATGGCCAACAGGCACATGAAAAGATGTTCAGCGTCGCTCCTTATCAGGGAAATACAAATCAAAACCACACTCAGGTATCACCTCACGCCAGTCAGAGTGGCCAAAATGAACAAATCAGGAGACTATAGATGCTGGAGAGGATGTGGAGAAACGGGAACCCTCTTGCACTGTTGGTGGGAATGCAAATTGGTGCAGCCGCTCTGGAAAGCAGTGTGGAGGTTCCTCAGAAAATTAAAAATAGACCTACCCTATGACCCAGCAATAGCACTGCTAGGAATTTATCCAAGGGATACAGGAGCACTGATGCATAGGGGCACTTGTACCCCAATGTTCATAGCAGCACTCTCAACAATAGCCAAATTATGGAAAGAGCCTAAATGTCCATCAACTGATGAATGGATAAAGAAATTGTGGTTTATATACACAATGGAATATTACGTGGCAATGAGAAAAAATGAAATATGGCCTTTCGTAGCAACGTGGATGGAACTGGAGAGTGTGATGCTAAGTGAAATAAGCCATACAGAGAAAGACAGATACCATATGGTTTCACTCTTATGTGGATCCTGAGAAACTTCACAGGAACCCATGGGGGAGGGGAAGGGAAAAAAAAAAAAAAAGAGGTTAGAATGGGAGAGAGCCAAAGCATAAGAGACTTAAAAACTGAGAACAAACTGAGGGTTGATGGGGGGTGGGAGGGAGGAGAGGGTGGGTGATGGGTATTGAGGAGGGCACCTTTTGGGATGAGCACTGGGTGTTGTATGGAAACCAATTTGTCAATAAATTTCATAAAAAAAAAAAAATTGAATTGAATGACATTAAAAAACCTAACCAAAAAAAAAATAAGTATTTTGGGGTTAAAGAGGTCAAAATATAATCTGACAAATGTGGTTTTGTGCCTAGAAAATCAAATTACACTAAATAATGCAGACAATTTCCTATAATCCACAGAACTCTGGAGTCCCATCCACAGGCTGCCTGCTGTTTAAGGTTCAGAGGAAAAATAGGCTGAAAAAAAATCCACACAATAGAGAAAAAATATATAAAAACAAAATTAGAATATCTATTAAGTTTAGAGTAGTTTTATTTTCATGTATAGAAAAGGGCATATTAATCCATATTATTTATTTTAAAAATACCACAAGGCCATTGAAGAGTTATAACACTTTCTTGAAGATCAATTGAAAAACTACCCAAGGTGGCAATTTATTCATTTTGATTTATTTAATTCAACAATTTCCCTTAGGCTTTAACACTTGAACAGATTTTAATAAGATAACTTTTTTTGAAATTAAACAGAATGACACTAAAACAGTGATACGAATTCCCCATGTAGCCTCACAAAAAGCAGTAACCTGACCTATATGTTGCTTACCTCATGAGAATATTTGATACAAAAATAAGGAGCATTATTACTAACAAATCTGTCTGCAATTTGTTCTCTGTTGTTCTCACAGCACCTTTCCTCTGGTCATCTACCAAACATTTCTATCAGAAAATCAGCTCTTAATCAGGAGTGCTTTTTATTTCATAATTAATACTTCATTTCCCTAATGAGTAGGTAGGTATGGGAGAATAGCACATCAAAGTCTATTTCAACTCCCAAATGTACCCTCATGGACTACAAAGGCTAGAAATCCATAAGTGGTATTGTCAGACCTTCTTGCACCTGGGGTTAGATGATCTCCTTGCAACTCAGCTTCTGGATGCTTTTTGACCATCAAAACAATTTATACGAACCCTGAATTCAGAACTTAATTAAACTATTTTAAATCTAGGCCTCCACAAGGGAAACAAAAGCAAAAATGAACTATTGGGACTTTATCAATATAAAAAGTTTCTGCACAGTGAAGGAAACAATTAACAAATCTTAGAGGCGGTCTACAGAACGGAAGAAGATATTTGCAAATGACATACTGGATAAAGGGTTAGTATCCAAAATCTATAACGGACTTATCAAACTCAACGCCTCCCCCAAAAACAAATAATCTAGTTAAGAAATGGGCAGAAGACATGAATAGACATTTTTCCAAAGAAGACATCCAGGTGTCTAATAGCCACATGAAAAGATTCTCAGCATCACTAATCATCAGGGAAATACAAATCAAAACCACAATGAGACCACCTCACATCTGTCAGAATGGCTAAAATTAACAACACAGGAAACAACAGATGTTGGCAAGGATGTGGAGAATGGGGAACCCTCTTGCACCATCGGTGGGAATGCAAACTGGTACAGCCAGTCTGGAAAACAGTATAGGGGTTCCTCAAAAAGATAAAAATAGAACTACCCTATGATCCAGCAAATGTACTCTTAGGTATTTATAGAAAGGATACAAAAATACAGATTTGAAGGGGTACACACACTTTGATGTTTATAGCAGCATGTTTATAGAACCTAAATGTCCATCAACTGATGAATGAATGAAGAAGTTGTGGTATATATATGTACAAAGGAATATTACTTAGCCATTAAAAAGAATGAAATCTTAAAAAAAAAAAAAGAATCTATGGGCACCATGGGCACCTGGGTGTCTCAGTCAGTTAAACATCGACTTCAGCTTGGGCCATGATCTCATGTTTTGTGGGTTCAAGCCTCACATTGGGCTCTGTGTGGATAACTCTGAACCTGGACCCTGCTTTTGGATTCTGTGTCTCTCTCTCACTCTGCCCCTCCCCTGCTTGCACTCTCTCTCTTTCAAAAGTGAATAAACATTAAAAAAATATGTGTAAAAATATTTTAAAAGGAATGAAATCTTGTCATTTCCAACAATGTTGATGGTGCTAGGGTGTGTTATGCTAAGCAAAGTCAGTCAATGAAAGATAAATACCATATGATTTCACTCATGTGTGGAATTTAAGAAATGAAACAGATGAGCATATGGGAAAGGGTAAAAAAGAGAGACAGAGAAAGGGAAAAAAAAACATTAGGAGAGTCTTAGAGAACAAACTGAGGGTTGGCAGAGGGGAGTGGGTGAGGTCTAGTCTAGATGGGTGATGGGTGTTGAGGAGGGCATTTATAATGAGGGGCACTGCGTGTTTCATGTAAGTGGTGAATCACCCAATTCAACTCCTGAAACCAATATCGCGCTGTAAATAACTAACTAGAATTTAAATAAAAATTTGAAAAGAAAAAAAACAATAAATCTGGGCCTCCAGATTGTTAATAAGAATCATAGGCGCTCCAGCATAGTTTTGGAGCTAACAGAATTCAACCAGAAGCCTGGTATTTCCTGAATCTAGGTTCTCATAGATTACAGATAGCCAAGGGAGAGCAACCTTGGAGCCAGCATCCATGATAGCTCTTGTACATCAGTGGTTTCCAGATTCTTTAGTGTCTAAATGGCTCAAAAATAGCAGCTCCCTTAGCAGAACAAGTCTATGTGCTGTTCAAAAAGTATCTATACATTCCAGCCTGGAGTCTGTCTTCTCTGACCATTCCAATATTTATGTAGATGCCTACATCCCTGCATTAGCTTCATGTCCACTAAATTTACCAGTTCATATTCTCTTATGTGCATCAAACATCGATTGATACACATGACCTAGAAGCAAAAGAAAATAAATTAGTGATAGTGTAATACAGAATGTTAACATTGTATACTTGTCTTCTCAGGCTGACATAAGAGAATACCAGGGACTGTGTGACTTAGACATCATTTTATTTTTTCATAGTTTTCAAAGTTGGAAGTCCAAGATCAAGAAGCTTGTAGGTTTGGTTTCTAGTTATACATCTTTTCCTGACTTGCAAAAGACTATTTTCTCTGTATTCTCAAATTTTCTTTGTGCATGTGCAGAGAGAGAGAGAGAGGTTTATGATGTCTCTTCCTCTTCTCATGAGGACATCAATATTTTCAGATTAGGGCCCCATCCTTATGAGTGTATTTAATCTTATTTACCAACATAAAGGCCTTATTTCAAATATAGTTACATTTGAGGTTAAGGCTTCGATATAGGAATTTGGGGAGAGGGGCACAATTCAACCAACAGCTTATTTTCATATTGTATACCATATGATGCTTTCAAATGTGTACACGCACACACACACACACACACACACACACACCCTCTCAACCTGAAATATACAAAAATAGAGACCACTACCCTCTTTCATGAATGACGATCATTGTTACAGTAATCTATAGTACCCTTGACGCTGGAGAGAGTGAATTTTCTCTCTATGGTCGATGGCTATAATCTGTGATGCCTAGAAGTGCACCTGGTATTTAATATGTGCTTAACAATATTTGTTAATATTGGTTGCCAAATTCTCATCTTCCTACCTAAATTATTTTCCTTCTATAGCCTTCAAGAACTTTCTTGTCTCTTCATTTTAATAATCTGTCAACACTGTAGCACCAACATAGTTAAAAATAAAGCAATCATATTACACTCACTGTTATCATAGCCACCTGTAGGATAAATATCAAGACTTAACATAGCCTTTTTTTTAATGTAAGAACCTGACAGTCTGCTCACAAATATATCTCATTCTTCCTTTTCTGTTGCTGTTGGAGCCAGAACTCAACAAAAGCTTTAGTATCAGTCCATCTGACAATTTTGTTGACTCTACTTTGAAAATATTTGTGATTTATCATTTCTAACTACCTATCTCCACCACCCTTTTTAAACCCCTCTACCTTCTCTTGGATCAACGCAACAATCTCCAAAAAAAGTTCTCCTTGTTTCAGCTCATCTTCTAATTTTCAAGAATAGTCCCATTAAGGGGCGCCTGGGTGGCACAGTCGGTTAAGCGTCCGACTTCGGCCAGGTCACGATCTCCTGGCCCGTGAGTTCGAGCCCCGCGTCAGGCTCTGGGATGTCAGGCTCTGGGCTGATGGCTCAGAGCCTGGAGCCTGTTTCCGATTCTGTGTCTCCCTCTCTCTCTGCCCCTCCCCCGTTCATGCTCTGTCTCTCTCTGTCCCAAAAATAAATAAATGTTGAAAAAAAAATTAAAAAAAAAAAGAATAGTCCCATTAAAATTATGTCCAAACATGGTTAACACCTTTCCAAAAATGCCATATTAGTTACCTTTCTCGCTCATATTAAAAGCTAAAATACTTATGGGGCTCTCGGAGGCCTTCCACTATGTGTAGTAATGAGTCAGTGTATTAACACTGACTCCAGCCTGATTTGCTGCCTGTACCCTCATTGCACCCAGGCATCACGGTCTCCTTGCCCTCTGCAAACAACTCACAGATACTGTGTCTGTTCATTCCATTATTTAAAAGTACCTGCTTGAATAGCAACTTTATGTTCTTGAGGTTTTGTTTGAAAGTCATCAACCATTAATAGTCTTTGTCCATGTAAGACTTCATATCTAGAAGGAAAATTTTGCTTACTTCCTGTTTACTGTTTATATTATTTGAATGCTATTTAAGATGGTCCAACTACATTTATGTCTCCATTTGCTTTATGTAAAATTTTAAATATCTAAAATGATAATTTTAATGTTCATTTTCTGCTATATCTGTGCAAAATGTGTTATGTTTCTACAGTAAAAATTATGCAAAGAACCCAGTCCTTACTTTCTATTCATCTTCTAGAGATAACTTTTTGCTAAGCTAACATAAATGTATTAACTTTAGATTTGGTTTTTTGGTTAAAGTCTCTATATCTTATTTTGAAGTACAATTAGGCCTACTTTATATTTTCATCTATTTCTCATCATGGGTGACGTAAAACATGTTTATCCAAATATAACCCATTAAAATGATCAATAAACAAGTCTCGGATGGAGCATGTGCAAAAACATAACTACAGAAACTGAATATGCCAATAAGTGCAACTTACATAGTAGTATGTATGTAATGCATATTTATTTTTAGATAAAAGCATGTGGAGAATGGAATCTTTATCTTAAAGAATTTAGACAAAATTTCCCTGTCACTAAAATGTCCAGTGGAATATGAGAGACTTATGGAGGATCCAGTAATAATGAATGTCTCTTAAATGTTTGTATCTGTTGAATATAGCTATTTTATATATCAAATCGTTTGTTTGGTTAATGTTGAATATGTGGTGTGTTGGGGCGCCTGGGTGGCGCAGTCGGTTAAGCGTCCGACTTCAGCCAGGTCACGATCTCGCGGTCCTTGAGTTCGAGCCCCGCATCAGGCTCTGGGCTGATGGCTCGGAGCCTGGAGCCTGTTTCCAATTCTGTGTCTCCCTCTCTCTCTGCCCCTCCCCCGTTCATGCTCTGTCTCTCTCTGTCCCAAAAATAAATAAAAATGTAAAAAAAAAATATATGTGGTGTGTTTAAAACGAGTTAAATAATATTCAGCATCTTAAATAAGGATGTCTATGTGGAAGTTGATTTCTTAAAGGACAATTTTCTGACTTGTCCTTTATCATTTGTATGTTTTGAATGGTATGTAAGATTGTGTAATTAATAATAGCTATGATTACCTTGGGTTTTGCAAAATTTTAGAATTATGCAATGTAGAAGAGAAGAGGATTAGAGTGTATAAAATAGAATGTTGATTAAAATGCTTGTATTAATATTTGGCAATCTACATTTTAGCAAAGGGTCTGAGTAGGAAAATAATAAAATAATTTTGATCATTTTATAATAGTAACAACTGTAAAAATTAAAGTTACTATTAGGTGAATTTTTTTTTTCATTCAGGTTTATATCTTATGGAAATAATGCCATAGTGTTTGTTGAAAATGGTTTGGCATTTTAATGCATTTTGAAAATCTGATATGCTAATTTTCATATATAAGTTATGCATTTCTGGTTGGCCAAATAACTTTGCATCCTTCAGTAAAAGAACATATTACATTAGTTGGATTATCATTTTTGTTTTTTTCCCTACTCCAACACATAACAATTATATAGCACATGCTTCCCTCATCTAGGGCCCAGAGTTAAAAAAAGATAGTTAACAAAGGGGAATATACATATTACATGTGATATAATACATATTACATAATATATATTATAAATACTACATAATGCATATGTATAATGTACATATGCACAATACATATTACATATATATGGATGCATATATGTATGTATGCATGCATATGTATGTATATATATGTATGTATATAAGTGTGTATGCATATATATGCATGTATGCATGCATATGTATATATGTATGCACATATGTGTATGTATTTATGTATATATGCATGCGTATGTGTATGTATATTCATATATGTATGCACATATATGTATGTATGTGTGTGTATATATACATATACATATATATATATACACACACACACACACACACATACACACACATACACTTTATTTATTTATTTATTTATTTACTTATTTATTTGGTTTGCCTTTTTTCCACTGATTTACTCCTGGTTTGGAATGTGAACCTGGATACAATATAATAACTGATAATACACACTAAAGACTAAAGAAATCAGCTAACAGTAACTGCCAGTAATTTTATTATCTCATCCTTTTGTGTTATAACCAAAGAGTGATTATCATGAAACAAAGTGTCCCATCAATCAAGGTAAAATCCCTCAGGAGTGTTTCTTCTGACATCCACAGTAGTGGTGGAAGTTAATCCTACCAAAAGAGATTGAAGAACACTGGGTAATAGAGATAGGTTTAATGGACTTTGAGCACAAATCCTATTATTTAACTGGCAAGCTGTTTTGTTATATTCTGATGAATCTGACTTTCCTTTGCCTCTAATTCCCAAAGCTTGGTTATGGTCACGACTAACTACTTATGACTCCAAATCACTTCCTCTGCCTACGATCTATAGGATGGCTACATTACAATTTAATTCTGACCTCTCAACAAGAATCTTACTTCAATGTGAGAGTCACACAATGCATAGCTATTTCACTCACCATTTGTGTGGAAGCATAACCAGTCACTGGTATAGACAACTAGAATTATTTATGCTACTCCCATGAAATGTCTACCTTAAAAACATATATAGAAACAATAAATGCATGCTTTGGTGACATAACCCTAAACCTATATTTAACAGAAAACCTAAAAATAGCATTGTAGAGAAGTTTGACACTTTTACACCCTTTTAAACTTGCTACCAAGACTTCATGTTACAACTGATTAAGGAGAAAAGAGAAAAAGAGATTTCTTTTCAACTGAAGTATTCTGCTTAACAGTTTATACTAAGAAGTCACATTGAAACTCAAGAAAAACCTTTAAGAAAACCTCTGGAGATAATCCTTAAACTGTACCTATTGTATTAACAGATAAAAGTAACTCAAAATAAAGTCTCTTCAGTAAGGGTTGCATAGGAATGTGGAGCCCATTACAGCTGAGATACCAGAAAATAAAAATTGTTCGTTCTGCTATTAACGATCTGAAAGACATGATAGAAAAAGTCTTTCTCAACCAACCAATCCCAGATATCTTACAAAGAAAAACTGGTATCGCAAAACCAGAAGAACACCCTTATATAGATACTAAAATATGGACTATGTAGTTTACATACAAACATCTTATTCCTTTTTAGTGACATTTGAATACTTGGTTATTTCTACAAAAATGAACTGTTCGACTCTTAAGATCAGAATATGATGGGTGCATTTTTATGGTTACACCAAGAGAATGGAACAGTCATCTACATGGTTACACTCAGCTAGTGCTTGGCTGGTGCTAGAACATTCATGATGGCCTCTCAATCTCTCTGGCACTATGTTTTCACTCTTAATTCAGTAGTAAATCCTAAAATATTTTTGTAGCACAAAGGCTGATTTCTAAAAGGAAATATTCCTAGAGAACACACCACAATGTGAAGATGCTTATCCTATATCTGCCTATTTATGTTTTCTAATTTCCCAACGACCAAAGCAGGGAAAATTGCCAAATTCAGAGTCAATGTGGCAAATGACTAAAGAAAGGCAGAATACTGGGAGTGATGGTACATTGGCCCAAGCAATGTAAGTAGTTAATTGCAATGTATTTATGCTTCAATTGCTTTCCGTTACTTGTAAATCGTTAACATACTTAATTCATATTCAATTTTAAAAATTCAATTTCAGGCTTCTTTTTTGAGTGTGATTCAATGTTCCCTTGTTTCTACTATCTCTCACCTGATCTTGTTTTCTTACGTGTTTTATGATTTTTCACTATGAGCTTATTTTCCATGGAACTTTATCCGTGGAAATTCTTTTGAGCATGCAGACTTCCTTCAAATGACTTGTATTTACTCTGGGTCTTATTATTTTTTCAACCAGCCAGGTTATCTGAATTTAGCATGAAGAACTATTACAGATAGCTTATCATTATTAATTCTCAGGGAAAGTTTTTTCTTCATATCAAGCTCTTCATTTTGAGAAAGACATATTTTTTTTTCTTGTCTGTTTGTTTGTTTGTTTGTTTTTTGATCTAGCTTTGGGTGTGAGAAAGTGACCTTATGTTTACTGCATGCTTGGCCTGTAGTTATAATTTGAAGTCTCAACTGTATTTATAAATTCCACTAAAAGGCTTACCATCCTGAGCCAGTCCCAGAAATACATAAAAAATAAATCTCAATTTCCTTAGGTTTTATTTTATAATGCCCTTAGGGCAAGTAGTTTGTTCTAGTAAAATGCCATTTATCTTTCTTCTTCCTTTCTTTAAATTAGTTTTTGGTCTCAGGATTCCCTATTTCCTTGCTAGTTCCTTAATGCAATTACAGAATTGGTTCATATTTATATATTTATTTATTTATTTTTTTTTTATGTATTATTAATTTAAAAATTTTTATATGGTGTTTTTAATCCTTTTCAGCAGAAGGATTGTCATGTATAGATTATAGCCTTATGTGGGAAATAGAGGATAAGATTACTTCTTTTAAAAATGTTTCTAAACTGGGGCACTTGGGTGGCTCAGTCGGTTAAGCATCCAAATTTGGCTTAGGTCATGATCTTGTTGTTCCTGAGTTTGCTGAAAGCTGACAGCTCAGAGCCTGGAGCCTGCTTTGGATTCTGTGTTTCCCACTCTCTCTGCCCCTCCCCCACTCACACTATCTCTCTCTCTCTCTCTCTCAAAAATAAATAAGCATTAAACACTGTTTCAAAATTGTTTTTAGATTAAACATATATAAAAGAAGAAAGAATAATTTTTGTCGAGTCTTACTGAGATTCAACCATTATAAAGATTTTATAACATTGCTTCATCTATTCACATTTTCCAAAGTATTTTAATTTAATTTTACTTTTATTTTCAGAGATGGTGGGAGAGTGCATGCATGAATGGAGGAGGGGCAGAGGGAGAAGGAGAGAGAGAGTCTCAAGCAGGTTCCATGCACAGTAAGGAGCCTGAGATGGGGTTTGATCTCATGACTGTGAGATCATGACCTGAGCTGAAATCAAGAGTCAGAGTGACACCTGGGTAGCTCAGTCAGTTAAGCGTCTGACTCCGGTTCAGGTCATAATCTTGTGGGTTTGAGCCCCGTGTGGGGCTCTGTGCTGACAGCTCAGAGCCTGGAGCCTGCTTTGGATTCTGGGTCTCCCTCTCTCTCTGCCACTCCCCCACTGGCTCTCTCTCTCTTTCTCTCTCTCTCTCAAAAATAAATAAACATTAAAAAATGTTAAAAAGATGGGGCGCCTGGGTGGCGCAGTCGGTTAAGCGTCCGACTTCAGCCAGGTCACGATCTCGCAGTCCGGGAGTTCGAGCCCCGCGTCGGGCTCTGGGCTGATGGCTCAGAGCCTGGAGCCTGTTTCCGATTCTGTGTCTCCCTCTCTCTCTGCCCCTCCCCGTTCATGCTCTGTCTCTCTCTGTCCCAAAAATAAATAAACGTTGAAAAAAAAATTTAAAAAAAATGTTAAAAAGAAAATAAAAGAGTTGTATACTCAACCAACTGAGCCACCCAGGTGCCCCCAAAATATTTAAAGAAAATCTCTACCTGTGTATCACTTTACCCTGTATACTTGTACAAGCATCTTGTTAATATGGCTTTCCTTGCATCATAACAGAGTCCTTTCTGTAAGGAACAATATTGAAATTAACTACTTTGTATCATCTAATATCATGTTCATTTTCAAATGCCCCCCTTACCTCAAAAAATGACTTTTTGTAGCTTATTCAAAACAGAATCAGTGTTCACATTATATGCATTATAGTTTTTAGGCGTTTTAATCTAAAACTCTCTCCATCCTCTGCATTTTTTCCCTTTGTCTTGTTGAAGATGATATTTCTATAAAAAATACTATTTTTGTTCATGCACTTTGTAAGCAACTTTAATTCTGCTTTTGTGTTTCTCCATATCTGTTCATGTAGAAATTGCCGTGGAACACATTTTGCCAACCGATGGAGGTTTCTACATCCCCATCTGGCCTGACCTCTCAATAGTGAACGTACATCTAGGGAGAGACTGATCAGTAATCACCCCAGCAGAGGAAGTGGATATTGAGTGAGAAGCATGAGGTGAGCATGAAGATCAGAAATTACAAAGCAGAAAGTATATTGAAAACAAAGAATACAATTTTCTCAGCTAATGATAATGCTATACAAATGCTAATGTTATATAAATATAAACATACGACCCCCCATGAAACCAGCTCAAAATGCATATTGTATGTAAAAATCTGATCTTCTATGAAAATCACCATGTTAAGTATGGAGTTTTGTGTTAATCTGTGTGAAATATACCATATTACACGCATATGAGACATTGGTAGAGGTTAATTCATTTGAACTATTTATAAAGAGCTTATTATGTACACAATACTCAGTATTGATGATAATACAAGCCATCATTTATTGAACACTACTAATAGATTCACTCACATTGATGAATAATCTAACAGTGTAAAAACTATTCCCTCCTTTCTGACGTCCAAGATTTTAATGAATATATAGATGGTTGCATGGGCACTGAGTGGAGGACGTAGCATTTAAACCCTGGCTGGATTGCAGTATGTCTTTACTACTTTTTGGGGATCTTGTTCTTTACCTTCCAAAGACACTCTCATTAGAAGAAAATACCAGTAATTCCTTGCAGTATAGAACAGATTTTTTTTTCTTTTATGAAAAGCAATTTCCAAAATATCTTTCTTTTTTTATTTTGTTCAATTAAAAATTTCTTTTCATGTTTATTTTTTATAGGAGGGAGAGAGACAGACAGACAGACAGAGCAGGAGCAGGAGAGGTTGTAGAGAGACAGAGACAGAATCCGAAGCAGGATCCAGGCTGTCAGCACAGAGCCCAACGCGGGGCTTGAATTCATGAGCAGTGAGATCATGACCTGAGCTGAAGTTGGACGCTTAACTGATTGAGCCACCCAGGCACCCCCAAAATATCTTTCTAATTTATCCAGTGTTTCTTACATAGTTACAGTAGAGAAAACTTTTCATTTTCTGGTATCAGTTCTGCAACCTGGCAGATAAAATAAACGAGCTAGATTTGAGTAAATTAGCCTGGGAACAGCATCGTTCTGAAAGAGGGTAGAGATAATGCACAAGAATTTTTGTTTAAATGTGATACTTCAATAACAGTAAATATAATTATCACGAAAAGTAAATGAGTCCAAATCACCTATTTCCAGATAAAGTTTTCTCCTAAATTGAGCTAAGAGATAAGAATCTTGTTCTTCATATTCTCTCTTTTTTTTTTTTGTTGATGACTTTGTGAACACAATGTAAGCGTTCTGTGTTCCATTCTTTCAATTGTGCCTGCCTTTCTTCCTCCTGATTTCTTCCCCAATGAAAGGAACATGTAATCCAACAATGAACTTGTTCAAACTTTAACTGCCTTTACTTCCTTTGAACCAAAAGAGGTTTGAGGAATAAAGAGTTTTTGACATAAAATTTAAACCCATCGTAGATAAGTGAATTGACTAGGGAGAAATTGTTTTAGGAAAAAAATCAAGGTCAATGAAAATGGGAAGAACGTTAGAAATATTTGAAAGGAACATTCCCCATTATTTGTTCTTATGAATGTGACTTGTTAAATGCATTTCTTACACTGTTTGAAATATAAATATATTTTATTCGAAATAAACAAAAATGCTTTCACAGCACACCCGGTCACTTGGAAACAAACTTTCTTGACTGTTTTACTGAGCAAAAACAATGGTGAAGCACAAACATCCTTCCTTTTTTGACATGTACTTGGAGATTGGTAGGAAGAAACTATCTGGTTTTTTAAAACCTGACCTTCCCTTAAGGCCTGGTCATAGAAGCGTAAAAAATGAAAATGAATCCAGCATTACCAGTTGTCAGATCCTAACGCTGTCACCTCTGTATTCTGAGATCACACATACACCTGCCAATATACCTGGGCAGGGTTGCTATCCCAGTTACATTTGAGTTCTTGGCAGGCATTACTGAGGAAGAGTAATTTGGAACAAGTTTTACGTCCTATTTAGAGCAAATCACTAGTATTCCCATAAATGACAGGTTGCAATAGGAAGATATCTCCTGGAATGTATCATTTTCTCTTTGGTTCAGTTTTAGTTTTTGTTTGTGATTTACATAACTTTGATTCATTTGCTTGTAGCACAATACAACACAAAGTATCAAAGCACAAGATACCTATTATTCCTTCAACAGCTGCATTTTTCAAGGTTTATTCTCTACTACATCCCTAGTATGTCAGCAGTTCTTCAGTAATAGAAAATAGTAATAAATGGGCAAAACTCTTCTAAAAATGCAGATGTCCATAACTATAATGGTACTAGGTGGGAAAGGGACGATGAGGGAAGAGAAGAAGCAAACCCGTTCATGCCTAGGGAATGTGGTTCAGGTCTTTGGATTTAAAAGAACTGGGGCGCCTGGGTGGCTCAGTTGGTTAAGTGTCCGACTTCAGCTCAGGTCCTGATCTCATCGTTCCTGAGTTCGAACCCCATGTGGGGCTCTGTGCTGACAGCTCAGAGCCTGGAGTCTGCTTCGGATTCTGTGTCTCACTCTCTCTCTGCCCCTCCCCCGCGTGTACTCTGTGTCTTTCTCTCTCTCTTTCTCTCTCAAAAATAAACATAAAAAAATTTAAAAACAATTCCACAAGAGCACCTGGTGGCTCTGTGGGTTAAACATCGGTCTTTGGTTCAGGTCATGATCTCATGGTTCCTGAGTTGGAGCCTACATCTGTCTCTGCTGTCAGCACAGAGCCTAATTATATAATCTAATTATAGATATTTCACTAAATATCTCTTACATGCCCCAGAAGTACTCCATTCTAAGGACAGAGAAAAGACTAAAGGGCCGTCTCTTGCATGGCAGAATTTGCTTCAGTTCAAAGAAATTTTATGAGAATCTGGTGGCTCAGTCAATTAAGCATCCTACCCTTGGTTTCAACTCAGGTCATGATCTCATAGTTTGGAAGGTCAAGCCCCACATCGGGCTCCACACTGACAGCACAGAGCCTGCTTGGGATTTTCTCTCTTCCTCTTCTCTGCCTCTCTCATGTTCATTCTCTCTCTCTCTCTCTCTCAAAATTAATTATTTAATTAATTAATTACTTTTAAAAAGATATTTTACTGACGATGATATAGCAAAAGGCTTCTTGAATGTTTACTAAGTGCTTGAATGACTTAAGGATAAGTGAAAAAATATTCAGTTGAATATTACAGTTTGCAGTGAAGATTTATTTCCGTAACAGGTTTCAGAAGGATGAGATATATGCTTCAAAAATAGTGATTTTTTTCTTTATTTTTTTTTAAATTTTTTTTAACATTTATTTATTTTTGAGAGACAGAGCATGAGCAGGGGAGGGGCAGAGAGAGGGAGGGAAACACAGAATCCGAAGCAGGCTCCAGGCTCTGAGCTGTCAGAACAGAGCCTGATGCAAGGCTCAAACTCACAAACCATGAGTTCATGACCTGAGCTGAAGTCAGAAGTTCAACCGACTGAGCCACTCAGCTGCCCCTTTAATTTTTTTTTTTCTTAATGTTTATTTATGTTTGAGATAGGGAGATAGAGACAGAGCATGATCTGGGGAGGGGCAGAGAGAGAGGAAGACACAAAATCTGAAACAGGCTCCAGGCTCTGAGCTATTAGCACAGAACCTGAAGCTGGGCTTGAACCCATGAACCACAACATTAAAGTCAGAGCATAGGTCAGAGGCTTAACCAACTGAGCCACACAGGCACCCCTTGATTTTATTTGCTCCAATAATTTTTATAAAACATCTATCAGTTATTATATTTGCATTCAGTTACTCATCTTTCTCATTCTCCTTAACTATATATGATTTTACTCATTATCATGAAATCTATAGAATATATTTCCTGCCTGTATTTGAAAGATTGTGTGGGAGTGTGTGTGTGTTTGGGGGGGGGTGGTGAGAGAGAGATAGAGGGAGAGAGAGAGTGGGAGACAGAGAGAAACAGAGAGATGGGTTGGGGGGGAGAGGGAAGTTGATTGATTAATTTTATATATTTGATAATTCTATCTAGAAGGAGGGGGAAAACCTATAAAGAGCCCTTGAATAACAAGGGTAACATTTAGCGCAAAGCAAGCCCCAGTAAGAATTCCTTTAGGGAAGATAAACATCTTAAAAAATACTATTTTCAGACAAACTTCAATTAAATGACACAACCATTTCAAAGAAAAAGGCATAGCATCTCCTATATTGTGAATGGATTGAAAATGAATCTAAAATTCAAAAGTCTTGATGATGCTAGTTCAAGTTACGGCAAAGAGGAAAAAAATAAAAATAACACTTAAGGCTTGTAATATATTGCACATTTTTATTGTCCTAATCTTCTACACTTAGAATATTTTTATACTATGTTGCTTTAATATTTTATATTCCTGAACTCTAATCCAAGCTTCAGAAAATATTATGATTTATCTCATAGGATTATGATAAAATAGTAAATATCATGTATTGTTAGAGTCCATTTCAAGAATTAGAATCAATATATTATCTTTAAACTTATGTTTTTAAATTGAATGAATAAGGAATATTTTTGAAAATAGCAAAACTGTGAATTTTTATATCTAAAGTTTTAAATATTTTAGGTCATTTAATGTTTAAATGCTTTTAATATTTATTAAGCCACAAAGTATTCTGTAATTGCCTTTAAAAATATTATGTAATAATATTTTTCCAAAATGAGATGGAACCATAGCTGCTTCTATTACTCTTGAAGAATAGCTTTTTTTTTGTATTATTGTAATTATAAACCACACACATAAAGACAAAAATCTCTTTTTAACAATCCCCATTGGTGATTCACATTATTTGATTATTAGAAATATATAATTGTAATGAGTAAATTTCAGGAATACACTGCTAGTCAAAAACATCTGAACAATTTTTAATGAGGAAAGATACTCTGCATTTCATTACTGAGTTTGTAGACAAAAGACGTGCTCTGTTCTCACATGGAAAAGAGAATACTATCACAAAATATGTTCTCGCATTTTAAATTCACAACTCCTTGGATCTTCTTGTGATTCTGCTTTCACAGATTGGGATTTTGAATCTTTGAGATGACTGGTGTGGGAAGAGGGCAGAAGTTGAGAGTTTAGAGCTAATTTTACTTAAACATGCAGAAAAGAAATTGGGAGGTCTCCATTCCACTTACACTTTAGAATAAATGAGTGAACGGATGGATGAATAATAAATGCATACGGAATAAATAAATAAACGAATAAAAGAGAACTGTCTTAACATTAGCAAGAACCACACCAGGTGCCTAGCAGACAAGAGGTTTCCTTTGGCCACAGCAGGAAACAGATGGGGCCCCCAAAATTGGGAACATCCAAGCAGAATGTATTGACAAAAGACTTCACAAAGAGTCTTGGCTGTGCAATAAATAAGCTGCCGCAACTCTTAGACCCAAAGGAACAGTGTAGAGAAAAATCACACAAAGAAGCCCCCTTTGAGGGATACATCAGTCGAGGACAGAGCCACAGAGAGGCAACCTTGGGCAGTACTGGGTAAAAGCACTCTGATCTCCGCTTTCTCCCTGGTATCTCTACCAGGGCACCACTCAACAACCCAACAGAAGCAGAACGAGGGTGGAGTTCATAGAGGTCGGCGTTATGGGCCAGGAAGCTGAGTTTACAAATTGGGGTATGGATCCCAAGGGGCCAGCAACAGATACTTAGCCCAGAATACGCAAGTATATTTTGAATGGATGAATAAGCGATTGATAATAAATGACAGGTTCTCATTGTTTGTAGAGGGTTTGTTGGAAATACTGTGGGGAAACTAGCCACTCATCTCAGAGTAAATAAGTGCCTTAGATGTCTTATTTCTGTATAGGAAATCAGCATGATAAATATTTATATTAGTGGAATTTTAACACTATTAACATTGAAGCATTTTTAGGATTATAAATAAATGTTATGGTTATAGCCTTAGGGTTTTGGATATATCATTTATTAAAGTTTCTAACCTAATTTCATTTTTTAAATATTTCTTTTGACTAACTAACCGGTGAGATGCTTTGCCTGTTGTTTTAAGATAACAACACTAAAATTGATTCACAAAGCAAACAACTTTATCATAGCAGTGCTAATTAGAAATAATGTTTTTAAATATGTCAAACGAGGAACAATGTGACTTCCCAAATTAAAAATCAATGAGGTATTTTGCACATATATACAGTTTGTAGCAATTTGTTTTCGCTGAGTCTGTCAATATGGGTCCAACCTGCCAAAGTATGGCACACTTTAATATGCAGTTAAATATAATCACAACAAAGCTAAAAGTAAACCAATCAAGAAAATAAATGTGTACTCTAAATTAATGGGAAGAGGAAAAATTAATTATTATTGAAAATGATACAAAATTCTCAAATCTATATAATTATGTCTTCAGATATTTGTGAGAGGCAGATATCACTGGACGAAATAAATGTGCATGATAAAACATCAATACAAGATTTTCAGATACGGGATCTAATTTGAAGTATTAGACTATATAAAATAAAAGATATTATAAAATATAGTAGTCACACTGGTATATGTCTGGTATATGATATATGTCCCATTTTGCTTTCAAGAAGCTTATTCTGGTCTCTTTTTAACTAGCGTAAGTATTAAATAATATGGAAAATTACACTGTACTTTCTCACTTCTTTTGATAGAGGTAGAAATTTTTTTTTAATTTCTACAAGAGATTCTCAAACTAAGGAGAGAATATTAATTTGAGTTACATTCTGTGCAGTGCATCCAAAATTTTCAATAAAGTGAGTTCCATTCAAAGTCAAGGAAGTAGTTTCTTGAGAGCAGTGATAATACTGACTATTTCTCGGCTCTTACCATAGGGGTCAATTCTTTCCATTGTAAAAGGAGAAAGGTTTTGTGTCAGTCTGAATTACTCAGAATATTTTGAGGTAATTTAGCCCCAATGCTTTTCAAAGTTTGCTTAACCTCATGCATTTTATCCATTCCAAAAGTAATCCTCTCTGTTATTAAATATTATACAAGTCATTTAGATAACAAATACAGTAGTATGTTGGCAAAATATCTAATTCCAAATTTATTAACTTTCTAATTGAAGAAGAAAAATATGTAATGAATGAAATCAGACTGGCCAGTATTTTCTACACCCAGAAGAACTGAAAAGTGTATTTCTTTAAACTCTGATGCTCTATATCCAACAGTTGGATAATTTAAGTATTGAACAATGACCATTTTTTGTAAAGAAATTTTTTAGTGTTATATTTCAATCAAATTTTGCCTATATATTTCTCTTTATAATCAACTATATCTTGGTCAAACTAAACTATTAGAGTAATTTTCTAAGCATAAAAAAGTTAATTACTATCAATGCACAAAATTGTAGGTTTTCTTTAATGTATATTTATTTTTTTAATTTTTTAACATTTTTTATTTATTTTTGAGGGAGGGAGAGAGAGAGCAAAAGCAGGGGAGGGGAAGAGAGGGAGGGAGACACAGAATCTGAAGCTGAGCTGTCAGCACAGAGCCCAACATGGGGCTAGAACTCACGAACCATGAGATCAAGACCTGAGCCCATGTCCAACACTCAACCCACTGAGCCACCCAGGTGCCCCAATGTTTCTTTATTTCAGGAAGACAGTGCAGTGCGTCCATGTGCACACAGTCTCACAGGTACGGGGGAGGGGCAGGAAGAAAGGGGAACAGAGGATCCAAAGCAGGCTCTGTGCTGACAGCAGAAAGCCAGACACAGGACTCAAACCCACAAACTGTGAGATCGTGACCAGAGCAGACGTCAGATGCTGAACCAACTGGACCACCGAGGTGCTCCCCAAACTGTGTTTTAATAACACATTAACAGTTTGATGGAAAATATCGTCAGACACGCAGTTAAAAGGGCTTGACTTGATGAAGAAACAAATACAGAAACTTTCATAATTATCTGAACATTTTGATTCGATTTTCATCTTTACATAGGAGAACTGGAATATTTAGTAACAATTGCCTGTTACCACACCATGACCATTAGATTTATCACATGTGCTTTCACCTAAGGCTAATTAAATTTGCTGAGAATTTTTATATCAAAAGCATTGTGTAAATCTCTCCTCTCTAAGCTTAGACACTAAGCCTTTTAAGATTTTTACTGGTGGCAGGAAAAAGCTGTATTAGCAGTACACACATCTTAAAGCTTGTTTTTTTTTTTTCCTATTCCATTATCATTGCTATACTATTCTTGTTTGTTTCCACTTGTGATTTTACATTATTCCTTTGAAAAATCAATTGTGGACTCCACAGGTTGCAATTTTGACATGTCTTTGAGATTCTGTTTCTAGACAGTCCTGGGATCCATTTAGTTTAAGTGACAGAATTTTACATATGACTGACATGAGATCACAGTGCTTTTCTTGTGAACTCTTTCATTCAGTAAATTCTGCTTAACTTGCTACTACTTCCTTTATGTGGGGGAGGTAGAGAGAGTGGGAAGGAATACCTGAATGCAATATTTTTAAACAGAATATAGAGCAGGAGCATCAGGGTTTTTTTCTTTCAGAAATGTTCCTTATCTGATGGAAGTACGAACCACAAAAGCCTGGAATACTCAGAAATTCTTCAGTCAACAAATCTGCAAGTGCCTAGGGTGGATATTGTCCTAGAGAGTGGGAAACTATTAAGTATGATAGTTTCCTGGACCGCTGCCTTCATGGAGTTTATCACCTAGAGCAAGTGACGGACATTTGTAAATAGTAACTAGACAAATACATAGAAAATAACACGATGTGATCATTGTTCTAAACCCAAATCACAGGATGTTATGAGCGTATACATCAAGGAAACTACCAAGTAAATTTCAGAAGTAAGTTTCCTAGGAAGTGATATCGGCACTAGGTTCTGATAAACGTGTACGAATGAAGTAAATGAAGGCTGCAGGAAACAGTCCAGGAAGAAGATCCTGGATGCAAAGAAAGTAGATGAACACAGATTAAAGGATGGGGAAGAGGAAGCTGAAGAGGTCTGAGGGGGGAGAGAATGTAGATGAAGAACCTCTGTCTCTTCATAGCAGAAAATTAGAAAGCCCTAAGAGAGTTTCCAGCAAGAAGGTGACATAATCAGATTTGCATTTTGAATACCACTGATTAGAGTATGTAGCCCAGATTTCTGAGGACGAAAGAAAAAAAAAAAGCCTATAATTTGAACAAAGAGGGTAGATTATTATAAAAATACGCTAATTGCAGTTTGGGAATCTAGATAAAGAAATTATTTCTGGGTTTCTAATTTAAAAAAATACACATTTTCCCCACTGAGAGGAATGGGATTATATATGCAGACCTATTTTAAAAATATTTTTATCCATTCTGAATAGTTTGAATATACAGAAAATAATAATGTGTTTAAGGAGATTAATTTAGGTAGTAGTGGTTAAAACCTTTGAGAAACAGAACTGAAATGGAGAATTATGACTAAGAACATGATTCAGTGTATAAAAGTAATCCAAGATGTGAAGAAATACAATTTAATATATGAGGAAGACTAAATCAATATATGGCATATGGGAAAACCATTTTGAAGTAGCAAAGAAAGGCAAGCCATTTTTGAAAAACACTTTTGGGTATGGAATATTTCAAACTATATGCAAGAAGAACAAAGAATGTAATGAACTCCCACGGACGTACCACTCAGCCTCAACAATATTCAACACATGACCAATGTCATATCTGTACACCTGGGCAAGTTTGAGGCAACTTCTGGGCAAAGTTTGAGGCAAATGACAACAGCACATTAATTTATGTGTGACTATTTCAATGTGTCTCTAAAACACAAGAATCCCCCAATTCCAATGGCTAGCATTGGAAATTTACTCCCCATCTCCAAAATAGGAATCCCTTTTTTTAAAAATGTATTTATTTATTTTTGTTGTTGTTGTTGATTTCATTTATTTATTTATTCTACTTTTAACCTTGTTTTTTAATTATATCATAGGCACTTCACATACATTTAATTTCACAAACACCTTATAAGTAAAAATAGGAAACCCATATTACAGATGTGGAAACAGAGGTTTAGAG
Organism: Prionailurus viverrinus; assembly: GCF_022837055.1. NCBI lineage: Eukaryota > Metazoa > Chordata > Mammalia > Carnivora > Felidae > Prionailurus > Prionailurus viverrinus. Next base: position 224,615,235 of record NC_062561.1, on the reverse strand, counting down.
ATGTCTCATGAACTTCCCAGGGTCTTCTGGTTCCACCCGGGCAGTCTGATTCCAGAGACCTTCTGCTTATGCATCACTCTGTTACCTGCTCTGGGTTTAACATCCACAAACTGCACTATCAACCAATAGGGACAGTCTTTTTTTTTTTTTAATATAATTTATTGTTTAAGTCAGCTAATGTACAGTGTATACAATGTGCTCTTGGCTTCAGGAGTAGATTCCGAGGAATCTTTTTTTTTTTTTTTTTTTTTTTTTTTTATATTACATGTCCAGTCATGTTCATGTTATTTCTCTAACTGAAACATAAAAGTTCCTTTTTTGTGTTAGTGTCTCTCTCAGTCTGAATTGTAGCCCCAAAACTTCCATACACTATTCTAGATGCTTCCAGGGACGTTTCCTTTTACTTCAAGTTTAATTATTTTTACTCGAATATGCCTTAATGTTGGAAATACTCGCTTACTTTCCCAAGGAACTCACAGCGCTGTCATTATATAGTTTCCTATCTCTTTTCTTTGTTTATTTTGGGAAATGTTCTTAGATTATACATTTTAGTATTTGTCCTCTTCCATTGATTTTGTTTTCCTCTTCAGAGAGTTCCATTATATGTATTTAATTTTATCTTCTATTTCTTAACTATTTCTGTTTTCCTATTTTTCTTTTTTCCAATCACTCGTTCTTGGTCCTTTATACTTCTGATTTATGTTGTTGGCTCATAACTCATGTCATTTCCTTTATTTTCTTAGCTCATTTTAACTTTTTATTAAGCTTATTTATTTATTTTGAGAGCAAGGTGGGGAGAGAGAGAGAGAGAGAGAGGGAGAGAGATCAAGCGAGCACGAGTTGGGGGAGGGGTAGAGAGAGAGTCCAAAGCACTTGGGAACCCTGAGATGATGACCTGAGCTGAAATCAAGAGGCTCCACTTAACCAGCAGAGCCACACAGGTGCCCCTCTCTTAGCTCATTTCAAAATATTAGGCTCTAAAGTCTTCCTTCTTTTTTTCTGTAACTTTTATTTATTTATTTTTAAAGTTTTATTTATTTACATAATCTCTACACCCTACGTGGGGCTCTGACTCACATATGCTTCTCCAAATGAGCCCGCCAGGCACTCGTTTTCCCTGTAACTTTAAACAGACAAAGCCACAATCTTTTAATGTGGTTCAGTTCGAAGTGAAATGCATGTTTATGCACTTCAAGTTGAAAGGAATGGACCAATATCACTTCTCTAGTTTCACTACCCTAAGGTTCCCTTTCTTCTCCCTTCACGCAGGTTAAAACACAAGGATTCAACTTCTGGAAGTCTCCATATTTTTATCTGAACTATTCTAATTCTATCCTACCCAGCTCTTTGGGAATATTCCACTCCTCGGCTTTGACTCAGGACAGCACCGTGGTTTGTTGTTCTCCAGGGTTCATGCTCCCAGACACCAGTACTACCTGAGCACTAGCGACCTTCCTTCATCTCACTGCACTCATTGGGATTGGAAGCCTCAAATGCCAGCAACGTCCACAACCACCAGTCTCAGATGCTCTGTTAGACTGCCCCGAGTCTTCCAGTGAGGGAGCCATTGGATGGACCCGTGATGATGATCTTCATTGCTCTGCCGCTCAGAGCCACTGCATGATCTTCCAAATGATTTATAACAATTGGGTCTTGTAGTTATCGGTGTTTATTCCAAACCATTTGTATTTGGAGGCTCACGAGAATGAAAACATGTCATCTAGTTTTGCCGTAGGAGTTTTCCTACTTGATTTTGCTATTCTACTTGCTGTTTTCTTTTTACGAGTGAAATTCTAATAGATTAACAAAATATAACACTATCAGTGCTGTCTTCTATTAAAATAGTATTTTAATTTTAAATTTAAATTAAAAATTTAACTTAATTAAAATAGCATTTTAATTTTAATTTTAAATTGAGTGCAATGCAATAGCTCATTGAAGTATGGATCTGCTGGTGGATTTAGAGTAAAAAGCTGTACACAAGTCCTTCTATTCTCATCCCTGGTTAGATATTTGTAAAACCAATAGCCTTTAATTTAGTGTAATATGTATTATTGAGCAACTACTATACTGCCAAACTCCTTTTGGGCAGAATGAATGTTAACACGATCAAACATGCTTATTTAAAGACTTCAGAGGAAAGAAACACTACACAGCCGGTTCAAAAATATAGATTAACATTCATTAACCTAGAAATATGTCAATTCTATATTTCTGAGGAAGAACAAAATCTATACAAAACACTCTATAAAAAATTATCTCATTTTAACAAAACAACAAATATATGGATGAAAATATAGATGAGTGTTTGGCCAAGATAGTAAACAGTAATAATCTCTGAACGATGCGATTGGAAATTTTTTATACTTCTATCATGATTTTGTAATATTTTGCTATGTTTTGTTGACTAGTTTTTTGCAATGAGCAAGCATCGCATTTAAAATTAAAATTAGGCGCTTTCTATTTTTATAGACTATGAAACATTGGAAAATCAGTGAAAAATCCTCTTGCATATCTAACAAACTAAGATGAATTTGTGACCAAGATAGTATAGACAGTCTGTTCAAGATATACAAGAATAGATTATTTGCCTATGGATACATTTCAGTCCTATTGTGAATAAGAAGGAGGAGAAGGAAGAAGAGGTAAAGAAGGAGGAAACAAGAAGACAACATAAGTCATGTACTCAAGTTCAAGTCCTATCATCACAAATGCATCAGTCTGCACTAGAAGTTAAGATCCTATGAACCCAACCGTCTTGCTGTCTCCTGCTGTTCCTGATACAGTTAAGTGTCAATTATGTTTTTATTTTGGCTGATATTATTACTTTTCCTTCTACTTAAGATCATCATCAAAGGGTCCATTGATTCTATTGTTAAGCTTGAATGTACATTTCTTTCAAACTCTCTTATTAATGTTGCCAAGATAGGCTACTGGCTCCCCAAGTCCTTTCCTGGGCTTACAGTTATAATCTATTCCTCAACTCTACTGGCATCCTTACAGGGCTCTGTGACAATTTCTCACTATTGGAAGGTGAGTAGAAACCATCACTTCCATTAGGGGGCAGTTTAAGAGAGGATGTGTCTTCATCCCTTTCTCTCTGTCTCTCCCTCTCCCACTTCTCCCTGGTTGGCCACCTAGAAGATGCAGGACTGACTTGGAAGTCTCCTGATGAACACAGAAGAGTCACAGTATAGGTGGAACATAGCATACATTCCTGAATGACTCTATAAAGGTAATCCTACATCCCAACTTCACTTGGCTATGCTAGGCTATAACGACTTTCACTGAGTTTGGGGGATTGATCTACTAACATTAAGAATACTATTTTCAGGGACACCTGGGTAGGTAGTCAGTTAAAGCAACTGACCCTTGATTTCTTTTCAGGCCATGATCTCATGGCTTGTGGGTTCAAGCCCCACATTGCTGACATAGAGGGGCCTGCTTGAGATTTTCTCTCTCTCTCCCTCTCTCTGCCCCTCCTCAGTTCTCTCTCTCTCTATCTCAAAAATAAACTTCAAAAAATGCTATTTTCAAAATCATTTTTTGGATACCTGGCTGCATTTTTCTTGTATTTAATAACCAATAATTCATTTAGCAGCATAAGATGTGAGTCAACCATTGCTTTCTGTTTTTCATTGATTGAGCTAATTATTGTACCTTAATAAGCCTTCAGTCTAAGAAGTGCATACTTTAAGGAAAATGGAAATAATATATGTTTAGTTTCCGTAACATTCTCACGGATTACGTAATTTTCTTAATGTGACTTTTTTATTCTCCCATAGGGTTACCATATAACTGTGAATTTGCACCTTTGAGTTTTCAGTAAATTCTGCACAAATTCCTCACCTTTAACATAATGGGACTAGTGTCAAACACTGAGTTAAAGGTGCTGGAAGATATTCAAATACTGTTTATACTTTATATAAATTTAGAAGATAGATGTGGCCTGTCTTGCTCCATGTGGTTATTTTAATTTAGAGATTAAAAATGTTTGAAAAGTTCTTTAGTTTACATAAACCTTAAATCTGCTAGCTAAAATTTACCCTATTTTATTTTTTTGGAAACAAATTAACTTGTCAGCCTGAGAGCTTAAAAATTTTAAAACTACATTTGTATCAGTTTCAGGATTCTGTTCATATCAACACAGTTTTCCTACAGAGGGCAGCAATGATGGAAATCCAGTGGCTATATTAATAGGTCAAAGAAAAACTTAATATAACACATCTGTTATGACCAAGGCACTGTGATCACAGTATCCCAGGAACAGGAAGGCTGAGAAAGACAGGAGAAGCAGGAAACTTTGTTTGTATCTTGAAGCCATTATCCAATTTCTTCCTATACAAATTCAAATTAGAACAAATTGTTCACTTGAAACTATAAGCACCTAACATTCCATGTAGACAACTGTCAATTTCTATAGGTAGTTTTTTTTTTCTTTTTCTTCTCACCAATTCTGATGATTAATTTTTATATTTCAGCTTGATTGGGCTATGAGGACCCAGATATTTCATCAAACATTTCTCTAGGTATGTCTGTGAGTGTGTTTTTGGACGAGGTTAACATGTGAACAAGTAGTAGAGCAGATTGGCTTTCCCAAATGGGTGGCTTTCATCCAGTCAATTGAAACTTGAATAGAAAAAAATGGCCGACTCTTCCTCCAAACAGAGGGGAACTCCTTCTGCCTGACTGCTAAGCTGTGACATTGCTTTTTTTTTCTTTTTCTTTTTTAATACTTTTTAGTAAATTCATTTTTAAAGTTCATTTATTGAGAGGGAGAGAGAGAGAGAATCCCAAGCAGGTTCTACACTGTCAATGTAGAGCCCCACACAGGGCTCAATCTCACAAACCATGAGATAATGACCTGAGCCAAAATCAAGAGTCAGACACTCAACTGACTGAGCTACCCAGACACTCCTAAGACTTTTTTTTTAACAGTAGTTGTAGTTTCAGAGCAAAATTCAGAAGAATGTAGTGCAAATTCCTATATAACTCTGTGCCCACACAGATTTCCACATTTCAGTATCTCCAACTGGTACATTTGTTACAACTGATGAACCTACATAGACACATCATGATCACCCAAAGGTTATAGTTTACATTAAATTTACTCTTGGTGTTTACTTTCAATGGGTTTGGACAAATGTATAATGATATGTAATCATCATTATGGTTTCATACAGAGTGTTCTCACTGTCCTCAAGATCTTATATGTTCCACCTCATTATCCCCACTTTCCTGATTGCAACCCCTGGCAAGCACTGAACTATTTGCGGCCTCCATAGCTTTGCCTTATTCAGAATATCAGATAGTGGGAACCATGCAGAATGTCACATTTTGGGCTGACTTCTTTCACTTAGTAATATGCATTTAAGATTCCTCCATATCTGGGAAAGACTTAATAGTTCTATTTCAGTGTTCATTAGCAATTGTGGGTCTTTTGACTTTTCAAATAAACTTTAGGGTCAGTTTGTTGATATCCACAAAGTAGCTTGCTGGGATAGGAGGTCGAATTGCATTTAATATTTCAATTAAGTTGAGAAGAACTGTCATTTCCACAATATGGAGTTTTCCTATTTATGAACATGGAATACCTCTTTATTTATTTCTTCTTTATTTTGTTCATCAGTTTGAAGTTTTCATCATACAGATCTTGCACATTTTTTTTTTAGATTTATACTTAGGCATTTCACTTTTGGGGGATGCTGACATAAGGTTTTGTTTGTTGTGGTTGTTGTTTTATTTTCACTCTACTTGGTCATTGTTGGTTTATATAGGAAAGCAATTGATTTTAAATATAAACCTTGAATCCTGTTATCTTGCTATAGTTACATGCTAGTTCTAGGACTTTTTTTGCCAATTATTTTGCATTTTCTACATGGATGATGTCATCTGTGAACAAAGACAGATGGTTCTTCTTCCCCAATCTACATGCCTTTTATTTCTCTTTCTTGTCTCATTGCATTATCTCAAGCTTACAGAACAATGTTAAAAAGGAGTGATGAGAGGAGAAATACCTGTTCCTCATCAAGTGCAGTATTAGCTGCAGGGTTTCTGTAGATATTCCTTATCAAGTTGAGGTAGTTGCCTTTGATTTCTAGTTTATGGAGAGTTTCCATCATGAATGGGTCTTGGATTGTCTCAAAAACTTTTTTTTTTTTTGGCATCTATTATATGACCATGTGTTTTTATTTTTTTAGCCTGTTGATGTAATGGATAATATTAATTGATTTTCAAATGTTGAATCAGCCTGGGATAAATCCCACATGGTCATGATATATAATTCTTTTTATACATTACTAAATATGAATTGTTAATATTTTGTTAACAAGTTTTATGTGTATGTTAATGAGAGATATTGATCTGTAGTTTTCTTTTAGTGTCTTTGTCTGATGCTGGCCTCTTAAAATGAGTTAAAAAGTTCCCTCTGTTTCTAACTTCCAAAAGAGATTGTAGAGAATTGGTATAATTTATTCATTAAATATTTGGTAGAATTTATCAATGAGCCCTCTGGAACTGGTGCTTTCTGTTTTGAAAGGTTAATTATTGATTCCATTTCTTAAATAGATAAAGGCCTATTCAGAGTGCCTATTTCTTCTTGTGTGAATTTTGACAGATTGTACCTTTCAAATAATTGGTTGATTTCATCTAGGTTATAAAATTTGGTAATAAATATTTTTGATCTGGTTTGTCCAATAAGTCTTTTTTTTCCTCCTTCACTTTTGAACGAAAGCTTTATAGCATACAGAATTCTAGTTGGTTAGAATTTGTTTTGTTTTGTTTTGTTTTGTTTTTGTTTTGTTTTGTTTTCTATCACCACTTTATATACTCCACTCCATTGACTTTTTACTTGCATTGTTTCTGAGAAATCAGATCTAATTCTGATCTTCATTCCTCTCTGGGTAACGTGTATTTTTCCCTAGGATTTTTTCAGATTTTTTTTATCTTTGATTTTCTGTAATTTGAAAATAATGTGTCCTGGTTTAACTTTTTGGGATATATCTTGGTTGATATTCTCTGAGTTTCTTTAATCTGCAGTTTGGTGTCTGACATTAATGGAGAAGTTTGTAGTCATTATTATTTCAAATATTCCTCTGTTCCTTCACTCTTGCTTTTCCTTCTGGTCATTCCCACTGTTTGTATGGTATACCTTTTATAGTTGTCTCACACTCCTTGGATATTCGGTTCTCTTGTTTTGTTTGTTTGTTTTGTTTTTTGTGTGTTTGTTTGTTTCCCGTCAGTCTTTGTTCTCTTGGCTCTTTGGCTTTTGAAGATCCTATTATGTTCTGTACTTCAGAGATTCTTTCCTCAGCCATCTATAGTCTGCAAATACGCCTATCAAACACATTCTTCATTAACATCTCTTTGGTGACTTCTTCGGATTTCCATGTCCCTGCCAGCCTCCATCCATTTGTTGCTGCATATTGTCTATTTTAATCATTAGCGCCCTTAGGATGTTAATCATGATTGTTTTCAATTTTTGGCCTGATAATTCCAACATCCCTAACTTATGGTTCTTACTCTTATTCTGAGTCTTCAATTTAGTTTTAGTTTTAGTTTTTGTTGTTCTGTATGTCCTGTCATTTTTTTCTTGATGGCAGGGAATGATGTACCTGGAAAAATGTTCTGATTGCAAATATGCCTTTAGTAATGGGGTGCTGAAGTAGGAGGAACATTTTCTATAGTCCTATGATTAAATCTTAATTTGTTAGTTAAAATTGGCCTCTGCCCTGCAAACGTCATACATATGTTTTCGTCTTTTTTCCCTCTCCTCTTATGTGGGAAGGGATGAGTAGAGCCAGCAGGAACTGGGTATTTTCTTCCCCAGGTCAGTTAGGCTCTGAAAATACCGCAGCAAATTAGGCCCTTGTTAATTAGTTTTTCCTGAGGGCAAGCCTGATAGAAAGAAATGCAGAGTGCTCTGGTATATTTCAAAACTGTTTCTTTTCCACTCCCCCTACTGGAAGCATGAGAGAATTTTTCTCCAGTACTGTGAATGTTGTAACTTTCACAATATTGTGTGGGCTTCTTCAGGAGTGAGTTCCTCCGGAGTTTTTAACTCTCAAAACTTGTTTTCATTGAGCCTCCAGCAATGTGTCAAGTCTTTACTACTCTGGCACTGGTTCCCATGGCATTTTCCATGTGTGAGTCTCTGATGAAGGAAACTGGGACTCCCTGTATTCACTTGCCCGTCTCTCCTATTTTGGTAGCAGTGACTTACCTTGTGTACTCCCCTTTCTTACCAATCCAAGAAGAGTTGATTTTCTGTCCATTTTTTTTTACCTGTTGTTAGCATGGAGTGGTTACTTCCAAGTTCCTTACATGTAGAAACCGGAAGTGTGGAATGATTTTTTTCCTGCCTTCAGAGTTAACCTGAAAAACGGGCTCTTCTTGGGTCACAAGCCTGTGGACTTTCAGACTAGAAATTATGTCATCAGCTTTTCTGGCTCTCTACCTTTGAACTTAGACTGAACTATCCTCCTCTCTTGGGTCTCCCTCCAGCTTCCCTACTGCAAACCTTGAGACTTCTTAGCTTCCATTATTACATGAGCCAACCCTCTATAATAAATCTCTTTAGAGATTATCTCTAAAGGCATATATACATCCCCCATTGTTTCTGTTTCTTTGGAATACCCTAATACAATAGTCTTTCCTGTTTTCCTTTCCTCCGATAGCTCATTGAAGATAAATGAAGTAACTTCTTTTACATTCTAATGAAGAAATCTTGAAATACCTATAGCAGATGTTAGAACAAACCTTTCTTCAATAATTTGTGCAAATAGAGTCTCTCTCTCTCTTATTCTAAAAAAAAATGTGTCTCTTTTCTCACACACGAGGTGGCAAAATAGTGAGTGGAAAATGTGTAAGAATAGCGGGGCTGTAGAGACAATAATAGTAATACCTTCCCCTGCATTGTAATTTCCCAAAGCATTTCCACACAGACTTGAGTCACACAAAATAACAAGAGGGAGGAGAGAGTAAATATTTTCATTCTTCACAGATGAGAAAACGGAGGCATTGCAGAGAAAAAGTAAGTGGCAGGACTAAATTTTCAACCTGGATCTTCTGACAGTAAATCAAGAGTTCTTACAACTGAATGACTCTGCTTATAGACAGAGCTGAATTAATTATATCGTTCAAGAAGGAGTTGACAGTCACTCAAAAGAGAAAGGACAAGTGAGACTAGTGGATTTCTGCTCCAAAGGCAAGAGTGATGATTTAAACTCAGAGAAACTAATAGCTATGTAAAAAAAAAAAAAAAAGTGTATGGCAGGGTGAGTTATAGGTCAGTGCAAATAGGTACTCACATATATTTTAAATAAAAAAAGATTTTAAACAAGTATATCAATGCAAAAGCTTACATTTTCTGCACACATGTTGAATTTGAAGATTCTTCCAGGAATCTTTGGTAGTTCTAAAAATAATTTAGCAAGAAAAAAGCGATTCCTTCATTTTAACATAGGTGTTAAAACTGAGGCTGAAGGATTAAATAAACTCTTAAAAGTTGTGACATCAAAATACAGTATACCAAAAATGAGGAAGTATTCCTAAAATGAAAGGAAAACAACCGGCAAAACTTTTTAAAAAGTCTGGAATTATTAAACAAATGGCAAATTACTTGCTCTCTTTTTTCACTTATTAAAAATGGAGTATTCAGAGCTTACACACTGAAAATCAGAAACTAAATTATGTGCTACCATCACGAGTTGTCTTAGATTTTATTCTCCAGACCTTGAGATAAGGATTCATGTACAAGTTTATTCATGAGGAAGAATTTCAAGGGGCTTAAAATTGGTCAGGGAGTGAAGAGTAGAATTAGGAAGTGAAGAAACCAAGGAAGTCTGCAGGGTCACCAAGGGTAAGTTTGACTCAATTTGATAGAGGAGAGGTGGAGAAAATGTCATATCTCAACATTCTTCAATCAGAGAATATATTTATTCCCCTGTGCACCTCATTCACTGGTTAAAAGCAAGGAAGAGGGTGGTCCTGTTCTCTTAGACTTAAGACCAAGAAAGTTGGGGCAACTTGAGGGTAACTATCTGAAAAACAGATGCAGGTGCTAGTGACTGGAGGGAAAAGTCACAAGAAGTCAGTTACTGATGTGCATCGACATGGAAAAGTTAACCATGAAGATAGAACAGAACACTGACAAGCCTATTAGTCAAGTGAGTATTCACTAACGCTTTTATATGAAGCATGTGAGCTAATCCATAGACATTTCTTGGCCTCCTTCACTTACGCTGAACCTCTACTTCTCTATTCATGTATCACTGATCGCGAGGCCAGTTATCAGAGATGAAGATGGGGATTTCTCCTGGTGTATTTTAAATTCCACAATGGTGTAAACCTAAGGTAAATGTAGGAGTTCCAGAGAATTTCTCCAGCCTCCATGGCTCAAACCATATAAAATCAGTATCCAGAAGTCTACCAGGCTGTTCCATTGATGGAACCCCATTAAACACTTTGGGTTATGCCTTTCCACATTTTCTATGGGCTAAGATACATGATTTGCTTTATTCAATAGATATCAGCAAGCAAATGCACAAGAGATACTTGCTAGGCATTTTCGTATTGGGGCCCGTCTCTTTAAAAGAATTCCTCGTGGTATCCAGCTGCCAAAATAATGAGAACTCTCAGAATATCTTGCGGGAGGTGGTCCATGCAGGTTGAGAGGCCTTGGGGGATGAAATACTACATAGAATGAGAGATCTCAAGAAGGAGAAACAATGTCTCCCAGGGGATTTCCCAACTGAATACAATCATATGGGCAACTCCAACTAATAACAGAAGTAGCATTGCTCAGACAATCTACAGAATCATAAAACACCACAAGTCATCCTTGCTTCAAGCTACTCAGCGTGTTTTACTAGACAGGAACACACAATTGATGAGTTTTAATCTATGGGAATGGCAACTTCATATGATTCAAACTAACAACACCAAAATAATAATAGTCATAGAGCTTCCTTTGGATAGTGCTACCAGGTACCCAGGTCCTACTTTGTTGGGTGTACCATTATTGTCATTCTGAGTTGCTCCGCCAGATTACCTGTTACTGCCTCGTCCCAGAGCTGAGGAAATTGAGTCTCATTGAGGTTAAGCAGCCTAAGGCCACAGAGTAATTTTCAGACTCATAATCTGAATCCATGTCTGCCTGGCTTCAAAGTCTATTTTTTCCCCTAATTCTCTGCCACAAATTGTACAAGGATCCTTGAACATGGCAGCATATGTTGCCATTAGGTCTGTCAATTTGTAAGAGCAAATTAATGCAGATGAGTTCTCTCCTTGTAAAATTCTGAGAAAATTCTTTACATCCAGAAAAGGAAAGGAAAGAAATGAAAAGAAAAAAAACTAGAGGAAAAAAAAAATACAAGACAAGAAAAGACAATTCTCTACATCTGAGAAGGACAAGAATAAACTGGTGAAAATGACCATCAATTCTTCTCAAACGAAAATGTTCTCCTGGTGACTGGGTGGTTCAGTAGATTCTTGATTTCAGCTCACGTCTTGATCTCGTGGTTCTTCATGGGATTGAGCCCTGCATCAGGCTCTGTGCTCATAGCCCCATGGACCTTGCTTGGGATTCTCTCTCTCCCACTGTCCCTACCCAAATAAATAAAATTTAAAAAAATGTTCTGATCTTAGGGTTTAAGAGTGAAACCCAAAGCAAACAAACAAATAAACAAGAAACATTCACTTGTAATGATGATAAAATAAAAATGTATAACTTCCTGTAGTATAATGGCAATAACATAGTTGTTGAAGAATACAGGCTGTGGAGCCAGAGTGCCCGAAGTAAATCCTAGTTCTTTCTCGTTCAAGTTCTGTGACCCTAGGCAAGTTATTTAAACTCTGTGCGTCCTCAGTTTCTTCATCTGTAAAATCATGCTAATAATACTATCTACCTCATTAACTTCATTAGTTGTGGGAATTAAAACAATTACTACATGCCGAATGCTAAGAATGGTGCCTAGCATGACACATTATTTGTGCAAGCTGTTATTACTACTATTACTGTTATTGTCATCATCATTGATTTCCTTTTAGAATTCAAAATAACCTTGCGTTCAGAGGTACAGAACCTTACTTTCATAGATACAAAAACACTCTTAAAATTTTTGTCCGAAGTTTAGTTTCCAAACAACTATTTTGTATATTAAGCATAACAGTTGTAATACAATAAGGGGCTATTTTATATGAAAAGAGTCATTGTAATAAAAATTTAATCTTAATAATAAATTTTAATAAACTGAAAGTCACATTTGTCTTTTATTTTCTATGTTCATCCTAGGCCAGGGCACAATGGGAAAAGATATTTTCCAAATAGTGGAGAAATAAAAACTAAGACAAAAAGAAGAAAAAGGGAAACACAGTGACAACAGAAACAAAAAGACTGGAGCTTTGATGACTTTGGGCCATCCTCCACCATACCTGGCCATTTCCTTATCTGTGTTTTCCCAGGCCCTTTGCTTTCCTTTAATATACCACTTACTGCATTCTACCCAGATTCATTTGCATGCGGTTGTCTTTTTAACTTGACTAGTTGTTCTTTGAATCCAGACATTGCTTGTTCAATACTGTTACTTTTATGCTAAGATGCCTGTTTGGCATTGAGTGTCAGTTCAGTAACCATTTGCCGAATGAATGAGCAAGTAAACTATAAATGCTAGGATTCATTCCTGCTTAGCTATATGATTCTTTCAGTTACTATTGGTTTAATCTAATGAATCTTCCACAAAATTTACAATGCTAGTGATTGTAAGAGGAGGTAATAAAAGATTGACATACACACACACACACACACCAAATTCTAAGGATTCTCTTTCTTTGAGTGGCTTTGGAAGCAGTTTTCCTTAATTCCTTGGGAACAAATGATGATGCAAATCCAGGGCCCTGTCATGATGGAATGGTCTCAGAGCTATTGTCTTTCTAACATAGTTTTTAAATTGAAGGAAGACTCATCTAGAACATGAGTTGTCAAAAATCATATGGACGACGTTTTCCCCATGATATGTGACAGCGTTAATAAAGGCAGTTTAGACACTGAGACTCAGGTAAAACAAAGAAAGTAATTGCCATGATTTGATTATTAATTTACATCCAGATCATCAGGAGTACTATTCTTAAAGTCTTTTTTTTTAATAATGTTTATTTATTGTTAAGAGAGAGAGAGACAGAGGAGAGACAGAGCATGAGCTGGGGAAAAAAAAATCTCTTTAACCTAAACTTAAGGCACCTACCACTGTCATTCTGCTTTGGCATATCAGAGATAATACTCTCTGTGAAAATAATGAAAATTCATGTAAGTATGGGTCTGGCTTTCCTGTAATTCTCTGAGTAACTCATACCTCAGAGTGATGTTTTAGGACTGAATTGAGGTTAAATATATAGCAAACATCTTGACTTTGTCTTAGTAATTAGTTGGTATAAAGACGATGTTTTAAAAATTTCCTTTCCCATTATTGGAGGAAATCAGTAAAATAATTTCTTTAGAAATCGCAAGATCAGAAAAATCAAGGTAACTTAAATTAGCAAAAGGGAATGACAGGGGTGTCTGGGTGGCTCAGTCCCTTAAGCATCCTACTCATGATTTTGGCCTCCGGTCATGATCTCAAGACTAGTGAGTTGGGCTCTATGCTGACAACGGGGAACCTACTTGGGATACTCTCTCTCTCTCTCTCTCTTCCTCTCTGGCCATCCCCCACTCCACGCAAGCTCTGCCTCTGTCAAAAATAAATAAATAAACTTAAAACAAAGAAAACGAATAAAAGGAGACAGACTCTGTGTTCTAGTGGAGTAGACACTGTCTCAGACCAATAGTTTTTCTTGTTTTGTTTTGTTTTGTTTTTCTTTGTTTCGGTTTGTTTTGAAATTCTCCACTAGGTATGTGACTTTACACAACTTAAGCATTTTGGTCCTCTGTGTCCTTACTAATATATACCTTCCTTGCCTAAGAGCAAAGAACTATACCTTAAAAATACAAGTTCACCTCCAGATTCAAATTATATTAATTTGAAATACATCAATAACGTTAGTTACAATAAAAACTACTCATAATTTACTCCATCCTTGATATATTTATTATATTCCTCCCTTAGCTTAATTTCCCAAAAGATACTCAAAAATTCTCAATAAAGAGTAACTCTAGGGGGCACCTTGATGGCTCAGTCAGTTATGTGTCTGACTCTTGATTTTGGCTCAGGTCACAATCTCATGGTTCATGGGTTCAACTGACTCCCCTGTCAAGCCTTCCATCAAGCCCCATGTTGGGCTCTGCACTGACAGTGTGGATCCTGCTTGGGATTCTCTCTCTCTCTCTCTCTATCTCTCTCTCTCTCTCTCCTCCTGTCCCTGACTCTCTTTCTCCCTCTCTCTCTCAAAATAAATATATAAACTTATAGAAATGAAATTATTCATCAATTTCTCCATCTCAAAATCTTGGAGTTACTCTTGATTATCCTCTTTATCTCCCACTCCATATCCAATTCAATAGAAAATTTGTCAACTCTGTCTTCAAAATAGCTAAGATCTTCTCTTACCACCTATGCCAACTATCCATCCACATTCAACCATATTGGTATGCAGTATTTCGGTGGCAGTTTAAATGGCCAATTTATACCAACTCTTGTTCCCTCCCAGTACATTCACAACATGGCAATTACAATGGTTCTTTGAAAAACAACTTATTATTATGCCACCTCTCTGCTCAATGCACAGAACAATAACTCACAACTCCAGTGTAACTCACAATGGAAGTCAAAATCCATGCTATGACTACTAAGCATTGCATGTTATTGCATTCTCTAGATTTCTGACCTTATTCCCTAGCACTCTCCCCATGTTCACCTCACTTCAGCCATGTCCTCAAAGAATCATATTCTTGTCTGGGGACCTTTACTCTTACAGTTGCTTCTATGGATACCTCCAGAGTTCACTCTTCACTTCTTTAAGGCCTATCCTCAAATGTTACTTATTCGGACAAGGCCTCTTGCCATTACAGGTAAAAATAAAGCAATGCCCACCATTTGTTAATATGGTACACATTTTTTTTGCATGGATCAACTTAATATTACACACATTTACATACACTCACACACAAATTTGTTTTCTGTCACCATCTCCCTCTTCCACTAGATTCTAAGTTCCATACCAGCAGCAAATTTACCTGTATTGTTCTACTTTATATTCAGTGACTGAAATAGTGTTTGTTGTGCAGTTGGCATGCATGCAATATATATTTTGCTGAAGGAAAAAAATGAATGGAAGTAAAAAGAAGAGGGGAAAAGGCCAATGAGAGAGAAACAAAAATGGAAACAGAAAGCAAAAAGAAACAGGTTAAGTAAGGCACATCTATTAGAAACCTGTATTAACAGATGGTATTGGAAAGTGAGATACTCATTTGTTAAAAAAATAAACTTGAGCCCTTTTCCTATGCCATATAAAAATTAACTAAACTATTTTCAAAGATTAAAAATAAGAGTTAAAACTATAAAACTTTTAGAAAAAATGGGGTAAAAAGTTTATGACTTGTATTGGACAATGATTTCTTGGATATGACACCAAGAATAAACATTATAAGAGAAAATAGACAAGTCAGATGTCATTAAAATTAAAAGCTTCTGTACAATTTTTTTAAGTACACCATCAACAGAACAAAAAGGCAGTAACAGAATGGGATAAAATATCTCTGTAATCTATTATATCTAATAAGGAATTCTTACCCAGAGTGTAATGTCTATAATTCAAAATGTCTATAATTCAACAATAAAAACAAAGAAAAAGAGAAAATACAATTAATTTTTTTTCAACATTTATTTATTTTTTTGGGGACAGAGAGAGACAGTGCATGAACAGGGTAGGGGCAGAGAAAGAGGGAGACACAGAATTGGAAACAGGCTCCAGGCTCTGAGCCATCAGCCCAGAGCCTGACGCGGGGCTCAAACTCACGGACCGCAAGATCGTGACCTGGTTGAAGTCGGACACTTAACCGACTGCGCCACCCAGGCACCCTGAGAAAATATAATTAAAAATGACAAAAGGACTAGAAGTTTATTTTTCAGAAAAAGATATAAAAATTTCCAAAGAACACATGAAAAGATACTCAATACCACCAATCATTAGGGATGAATAAATAAAAAAACTACAAAGGGATACCACATTGTACCCATTAGAATGGCCATTATTAAGTATTATTATATTTAAAGAAATTAACAAGTGTTGGAAATGATATAGACAAATTGGAACACTTGTGTATTACTGGTGGGAATATAAATGGTGTAGCCACTATAGAAAACTATAAGACAATTCCTTAAAAAAAAATTAAACATAGAATTACCTAATGATCCAGGATGTTCTCTTCTAGATACATATTCAAAGGAAACTAAATGGACTCAAGCAAATAGGTGTACACTCATTTTCACAGTGATTTTTTTTTTAGAATAGTCAAAAGGTAAAAGCAATCCAAGTGTCTTATCATTGGAAAGATGGATAAACAAAATGTGGTAAATGTATAAAATGGAATCTACTGCAGCTCTAAAAGAGAAGGGAATTCTGACACCCACTTACAACACAGATGAACCCTGAAGACAAGGATGAGAAAAATAGGACTAAGATGCAATTTTCCCAGGTTACACATATGTTATGAAAGGTTGGTTCCAACCTAGATGTACCTTGGCTCCAAATTTCATGATTCTTATTCTGTTCCTTGTCAGAAATGAGCAAGGAAGTAAAGACATAAAAAAAAAAAGACAGCCAGATATTTTTCTACCTATCTAATATAGGCCGGCTGTCATGCGATTTTTAAGTAATATAAGAAACACTACTTTTTTCTTTAATTTTGAGTTGTTCTTCAAAAATGCTATGTAATTTGTTGCAACAAATTAATTAATTAAATAATTGATTAATTGATTAATTAAATAATCAAAGTATATATAGTATATATAGTATACAGAGTACTATATATAGTATATACTATATATATATACATACAGTATGTATATATATATATAGCATATACTATATAAAGTATACACATATATATACATATACTATATATAGTATATACAGATAGTATATATATATATATATATACACACACTATATGTGTGTGTGTATATGTGTGTGTGTATATATATATATATATATATATATATATATATGTATCTTTTTTGTTCATGTAGTTATCTTTAGCCACAATATTCTTGAATTCTGGAGTGGTAATAAATTAAGAAACCCCTGTTCAAAGCCATAGTGACCTAATGTGGTTTAGAAGACTTGAAACATCAGACTTAAATTCAACCAGCCTAGTAAATGTTACAGGATGATTCACTTATTAAACATTTCTTCATTCCATGGATCACTCCCAATTCTTCCTGCTAACCACTCTCACTCCAGAGGTACATTTTCCTTATCTACACTGGCCCCATGGTTGATCATTTCAATTTCTTAGTCATCACTTTTTTCATTATCATCATCACCACCACCATCATCATCATTTTCAAAATGAACCACTTCAAGTGTGTCAAGAACTGTACTAAATGTTTTATATAATCTTATCAGAAGGAAATTATTGTTCCTTTTTGCTCTTGCAGAGAGCTTAAACAGCTTGTTTCAAGTTAGGCAGATGGTAAATAGTGGGGCTGACATTTTAAAAAACAGTTCTCATTGACTTATTACAATGTCCTCCTCAGATACTTCCATTCACTCATTTCCTTGCTTATGGGTGTGACCTAATTACAAAATCAATTTACTGCTGAGGCTATTGCATCAATTTTATTTCTCTGCTTTTCATTTTATTTTGAAAAAAAAAGGGCTGGGGCTCAATTTCATTCCCTCCTATGCTAAACACAACTCACTGTCTGTGAAGGATATGTACTTCCAACTTCAGAAAGCTAATCTCTCAAAGTGAGTTATTAGTCACCTGCTTTCCATCTCCTTCGAGTCATTTCCCCCATTGACTTCTTTCCGGTGTCTTCTGCTGCTTGTTTCCACTGATGTCTTTCTTGGTTCCAGAGGATGGAGAGTTTCCTGACTAGTATATCTCTGCTGGCATTTCTTATTCAGCCTGTTACAAAGACTTTTCTCTAAACTCCACCTAAATAGCTTTAGAAAAATATCACAAATATATTGCTAATTGTCAAGTCACTTGGCCTGTTTTTTGATTGTCATCTCTGTTATTTCTATATGTCTTCATTATTCTTGATCACTGGAGATTAATGATTATCTTTCTCCTCTTAAAGAATAATTATTTGCTTTCATTCATATAATTACCTTTAGGTGTTCTGTTTTTGTTTGTGTGTATGTGTGTTTTTAAATAATACATATTTTAACATCAACAGTTTAAATGTTGGTGGACAATGTGGATGTCTACAAATTATTAATACGCCCTCCATGGACCTATTATCCATTCTCATGAACTTTAAAATCCTATATAATGGAAGATTTTCAAAAATGATAACAAAGTTATCTCTCCTATAGCATTTAACATGAGGCAGGTACTATTACCTCCATGTTATAAATGAGAAGTCTGAGGCACAGAGATCATAAGTTATTGACATCAAATCCAACACTAGTAGGAGGTAGAGTCAGAGAGGTTTATAAACAAAACAAAACAAATGAAAGAACACAGATTGCCTTGTTCTAAACCCAATTTCTGCCATATTCCTTCATGTTAAATCAGCCATTCCAAGACTGAAATTTTTCTATTTACTTCAGTTCTTTTCTTTACCATGAAATGCCAAGATCAATTACCAACTATGACCCATTACTTATTCCTTGTCTCTTAGCTGCACATCCACCCTTGATATACTTTTCTTTGTTGCTGGGGCTGAGTCTCTGAAGACTGAATCCCCCACACTCCTTCATCCCCTGACTGCTTGTTAGATCTGGCCAAATGGAAGCCATAGAAGATGGGTGAAATATGTCAAATGGGGAGGAGATTCCTCTTTCAGAGTCCCTGTTGGTTCAGCAGACAATAGACTCAGCCCCTACCTTCTTTGAATACTCTCTGCATTAGATTTGCTGAATCCCCTTGGATGGATCAGTAACAACAAGGGAAGGCCCTCCTCAGAGGCCCAAGTGCAACTAGCACTGTCTGCCCTAAAAGAATGAATGCCACCCTGTGGGGCTTGTCATCAAAATCCTTGCTTCTGATTATTCTAGTCTTTAATCATTGAAGTGAAATCTGCTTCTTACAGTTATTAATTCCTGAGATTCTGCAGTATATTCTTTTTACTTTTATAGCCTACCAATCTCTAGTAACCAATGGCAACTCTTAATTTCTTTGGGCTTGAAATATGTAGTATGCTTTCTGTTTTCCTGACTGAACCCTGACTGACACCTTAACAGTGGCATGACCTCAGAATCATTCTCATTGCTGCTGCTCACTCACAATATCAAAGTCCCACCAACTATGCCTGGATGGTATTTCTTCAGTCCGCCCCACTCCCTAACTTCTTCAGTCAGTGCCTTAGTTTATATCATTTGTGGTCAATCCTCTAGATTGTTATCAGTCCTCTCACTGGATATTTCCCAACCATTATCCTCATATCACTAAAGAATATGCTTCATACTTCCTTCCATATTGCAAATAAAAGGAAAAAATGATAAAGCCATAATTACCATTGACTTCTCCTTATCCTCAGCACACATTTAAATCTTAATAGGGAATGTGAGGTCTTTCCTCACCAGCTGCTTCTGATATCTATCGCTTCTGCTGTATGTGCCAACCATACTAGGATTCTCTCTAAAATACCCTCTATTTTTGGCTAGCATCTATACTAATCCTTTGAAATCTAACAGAAATGTCCCATCAGAAGAGTAAGTTTGAAGATTCTCTCTGCTTCCACAGAGCCATATGTCTACCTTTGCACTTAGTACTTTTGTATTTTTCAATCCATATTTCACTCCTGTCTATGACAGGGATAACTCACATGTTGTTCCAACTCTGTAAGCCTGAGACTTCACAGCATATTGTAAGTACTCAAAAATGTTCAGGATATAAGTTCATGACTTTTAGTGGTTGTTTGATTCACTAAGCACGGATAAATAAATAAAGAATAAGTGAGGAAAACTGTGATCACTTGGCTTGGTTTACATACTCCAACAATCGTCTATTCCTGCCAATAAACACATTCTCAATAATGAGTAACCACTGGTACCTGGAAAATGTCAAAATCTTACCTGATCTAGTATTTTCCATTAGGTGGCTCTGCTTCCCTTTCAGCTTCCACTTTTAGCCACACAAATTGTGAGACCTTGACAGCAAGACAATTTCTTGCTCTCACTACATTCCTGTCATCTTTATATCTTTTCAGTGACTATTTTCTCTGTCTTGAATTATAGATTATGTTAGGTTAGCTAATGGTTAAAATGAACAGAATGACACTCTAAGCATGAAAATACCATAGACAAATTAAGTCTATAAAAAAGGAGCAGAATTTACATATACACGCAAATCTAAAGCTACTGATGGATTAAAGACACAGAGGCTCTGAACTGATAGTGAGCATAACATAAAGTAATAACTGTTAGTGAGCAGAGGACCAGAAGAGTGAGTGACCAACGAGTACAAATGGAACTCATTACATATTGTATTTTGTCAGATTTTCCATTTTTACTCTGTACCATTAGGAAACTTGGAAGCAAAGTTAAACAAGAAAAAGGGTGGTTTGCCTCTTGACCATTTAGATGTAAGGGCAAATTTTCCACAACACTTAACAGCTCCCTGAATATTAGAGTTGATCCAACTGATGAGGGTTTCTCAAAAGGAATTTTCTTCTTCCCTCATCACCATTACCTGGATTTATTCTCCTAAGAGACCAAAAGGCAATTTCAGATTTGCATTGCATCCCCATAACTCTAAGTCTGATTTAATATTTTCCCCCTCTAGGTTTGTTATCCTGAGTTAAAAGTGTCAGATTCAATTGTAACTTTTTACTTTGGTCAGGCTGCTTTCAAAGTCTACAATTGGTCTGCTTAATAAATCAAATAGTTGTGATTTTTCAACTACTATATTGTAATGGAAACTAGATACAAAAGTAGAGCTGCAATGCTAAAAATCTAAATTGAGTAGCACACAGAAGCCTACAGATGCCTACATCTTACACACAAGCACCCGGTTTTATGTGTATACAATTACCATTAGATCCTGAATTGCATCTCATGCGCAGCCTACTATATAATTATAATTCAGTTACTTGAAATAATTCATTGTTTACTGCTATTAGAATAAAGACATTTTAGTATTTTGAGTCCATAAATGTATTCAGTTATTTGAATGCATTTAAACGTTCCACATTTATTTACATTATATCCCTCTGATGTATGTACTCAGCTAATAAAAATACTATTTTTCTTCTTCTCAATGATGAATTTCATTGTAAGCTAATTAGTTGCAGTATATTGTAACCTTTTGTTAACTATAAAGACCTGAGAATATTATCTGTAAGGTTACACATTATATCCCTGGAAGCAGAATTTGTTAAATGTATCAGTGCAAGCAAAATAATGATATCAAGTGATGAATGATGGCAAAAATGCCTGACTGTATAAATAGAATCTTTCGAACATCTATATTTGAGTATACTAACATACCCCAGTATATTTTAATCAATCAATAAATATTTTATCTTTAGGATAATTTTTCCCCAAAATTTCAGAAGGACACATGGTATATTCATTAAAATTCTGATAGAGGAAGATTGTAAATTACACATATATATATTTACATATATATATGTATATATACACACATATATATTCTGAATTTAATTATTTGACAAGTTCAAGAAGACATATACTCATGGAGTTCATATGTAGGTTATGTCTTTGATATTTAATTTATAATTTATAACGGGGTCTTTGTAAATATTGAATCACTCTCTTATTTAACCACTTAAAGGGAGAGTTGCAGTTTCCTGAAACTGAAAAATTTAGGAGGTTCCAAATTTCCAATTAATTTAACAAAATCAAAAGCCAGTGGAAACCAGATGATTTCAAAAGTGCTAAAGCAGTATATAATACGTGCTTGACTGTTATAGGACCACAGGAAAATTTAGCTTCCTTCTCGAAAGATACGGTCATCTGTTTTTCTAAGTCAATGAGTGTTACATGAATATAAATCTGTTTATATAAAAAGTGAGAGATGGAGAAGCAGGGTGTTGTTTCTAGGGTTTGTTTTATCTGTTGTTTGTTAAAATTCTCCTTCCTGACATTTACGCCAACAACATTGTTTTGATACATCCCACAGTATTTGTTCATAATAGATCATGGTTACAGTGCTTCATAATTTTTCAGACAATATTCTGAATTTTTTACATATATTAACTTCTTTAATAATTGCAAGTAACTATTAGACAGCAACTGTCCTTATGCTTCTTTTACAAACAAGAAACTGAAGCACCGAGATGTTAGGTTATTGTCTAAGATCACACAGCTAATATACTTAGGAGGAGGTGGGGTGGTCTAGAAATTAAATGCAGACAATCTCATTCTGGGATCTTTGTTATCAGACATCATGCTGCTCTCACAATGAATACTAACTTTGCAGTCTTGGAAAAAATATATCAATTGTTTCTACCCAAAGAAAAATAATTTCAACTGGAATCAGAGTTTTATACACTTAAAAACAGTAAAATACCAATAAATGGGCCTCAACATTATATTTTATACATTTCAGTTCATATTAAATAGAAGTTGAACAAAAGGGAATATTTCTACAAGAAAATTACCAGTTGGAATTATGTGTTGAGCACGCGATGAAAATGCAAATACAGGTTTGATTCTCACATTCTTTCAGGATCTAAAGCATGGTTACTGGTTTACTCGCCTCCCAGGTACCTCATCCACAAAATCCTTGAATTGCAGAACTTTTAAAGTCATCTGAAGTTTTGCCAAATTTAACTTGAGAAAGCCATAGAAGTGTTCTGCAACACCACACTTTGTGTTGTTAAGTGAGCAGTGTTTGTGTTTGGAAATGATGGTTTTAGGAAACAAAGTGAAAATGCTAAGCAAGATCCACTTACCCTTCCTCACCTCCTTTGCATTACATAGCCTTTTTACATCTAGAATTTACAGTAAACGAATAAAACTTTCTAGATAATAAGTCAAAATATCTGAAGGAAGGATGTATCCAAGTTGAAAATGATGGAATTTTCCACTTGTTTAAATTGTAAGTGTCATACAAATACTGATAAGAAACTCGACCTTCTCAAACACACTTGACATGAAAATTAAGACTCCAAAAGTTATAGTTGGAAGAAACAGAATGTCTCTTTGCACAAATACCACTCACAGTGGCCATGATCATGATTTTGTCCTAAGGCATCTAGCCAATCTTGCTATTTGCTTCTGCTGAGTCCTGGAATTTTGGCATGACATTCAGTTCTGGCAACTGTTAGAGCCAGAAAACTGTATGAATGTTCAGAGAGAAAAATGTATCACATGTAGGAAAAATGTACAGAGGGGATATCTAAATGCAAGATTAGAAAAGCAGTATCAGAATTCTAGGACCAGATGATTTATTAATAAGACCTAAAATAATACCTAACTTTTTTTTTTTTAATTTTTTTCAACGTTTATTTATTTTTGGGACAGAGAGAGACAGAGCATGAACGGGGGAGGGGCAGAGAGAGAGGGAGACACAGAATCGGAAACAGGCTCCAGGCTCCGAGCCATCAGCCCAGAGCCCAACGCGGGGCTCGAACTCACGGACCGCGAGATCGTGACCTGGCCGAAGTCGGACGCTCAACCGACTGCGCCACCCAGGCGCCCCAATACCTAACTTTTTTTCATACGATGATACCAAACATTTCATTACACTAAAAACAAACAAACAAACAAACAAACAAACAAAACCCAAAACTTCAGACATGTAAGGGGTGCCTGGGTAGCTAGGTCGGTTAACCACCCGCCTATTCATTTCCCCTCAGGATCCCACTGACTGTGTGCAGCCTGCTTGGGATTATCTCTCTTACTCTCTCTCTCTCTCTCTCTCTCCCTCCCTCTCATATGCATGTTCATGCACTTTCTCACTCTGTCTCAAAAGAAATAAATAAACATTAAAACTTTCTTCCGACATGAAGACCTTCTGGACTGTTTTTATATAAATACACCATCCTTTGTCCTGTTTGTAGTTAATGATAAGAATCAAGAAAATGGCATCTATGCTTTAAAAACATGAGATTTGGAGGCATAGTGACTTGAACTCGGTGGTTGGAATCAGCCATCGGAATACAATTGCCATCTCTTTTGCTTACAAACTATGGATTTCACAAAGACTAAGAGCCTTGAATACACATGCCAGTGACTGGATTTCAAAATTTTCCCAGCACTCTGTTCACATTCCAAAAGGATAGAATACTTGCTTTATGCGGCATGTTATGTAATATTCAGCATTTTGGGAAATATTGTAATTGCAAGTGCTTTGTAAACTAGTAAGCACGATACAGATGCAGGTGATTATGATTACTCACTTGTGTTATTTTATATTAAAATGAAATTATACATATGTATCAGGTCCACTTTAAACTATAAAAGCACTGTTTCTCTCATGATTTGCAATGGATTGCATTTATTATCCTCATTTACCTCTATATAATTGTATTAGATTGTCAGGCTGCTGTAACAAAATACCACAAACCAAAGGGCATAAAAGCAGAAATTGATTGTCTCACAATTCTGGAGGCTAAAAATCTAAAACCAAGGGGTGGGTAGATCCACACTCTCTCTGAAACCTGCAGGAGCAAATGCTTTCTTGCTTCTAATAGCTTCTGATATTTGTTAGCAATCTGTGGCTCTCCTTGTGTAGACACATCACCCCAGAGTCTGCCTCTGCTCTCACATGGCCCTGTATGTTTCTGGCTCCGCATTGTGTTTTCCTCGTATTTATTGTAAGGATATCATAAGGCTTAGGGACCATTTAATGACCTCATCTTCATTTGATTATGTCTGTAAGAATCTTATTTTTAAATAAGGTCAGATCCTCAGACACGGGGGTTAAAACTTCAATATACCTTTTGGAAGATATTTAAAACTAAGCATTGGAAATACATTCAGGCAGGTTAAGGGTAATCCAGTGAAATGGGAAAAAGCTTGAACTTGATTCCAAAAGTACTTGGGGAGTAATTACAGATAATGCTATAGGACAGTAGCCTGATGCACAAATATGTTTGAGGGCACTGGATGTAAATGTGGATTAGGAGTGAAAGCTCAGACACAGAAAGTGCGACAAGGTATCTGATACAATGTACCTGCGAACTGCGTGCTGCCTTTTCCTGGAGCACTATGGTGAATTCGCAGAGGGGAGCACTCCAGGATATTTCAAATTTCAAGAGAAACACAGGGACATCTGTAAGAAATCCAACAAACTACTAGGCCTAAAATGTATAGACTCATTTCTTGAACAGAGCTATCATGTTTTGGCTTAGGACAGCTGTAAAAAAATTACTTAAACACTTGGATAGTGATAGTTTAGAATCTATAGCATATTAATTAATTTTTAAAAACATGTAGTTTTACTTCTTGATCTGTATCTAAGTATAATTTTATATACTCTTCGATATATTCCTTATCTTCTCTATATAGATTATTCTTAATTGTAAGTCCACTTTATGCTATACTGGTATAAAACGAGGCATCTTTCTTTTTTGTCTTCAGGTGTTTTTCACGATGAAGACTACAAAAATAACATTTTGCCCAAATATATTCATTTCTATGTTTTATGAATTGTATGGCTTTTATTTCACCACCATCACGTCTTTTTGGCATTTTGCAAAGATGTCAACAGTTCCAATAGTATCATTGTTGCTTTTATATTTTAAGTTTTCCCGTTAGCTGTCAATTTTCTAATTTAATATACATATTGCATATTACCATCAGATCTACTTAATTTCTGGGTCAACTCTAACACATACCTGTGTTAATAGTGAACATGCGTAATATAAATAGAAGTTTGCTTATAATCTGTATCTCTTTACAACAAATCTAATGGATTAAATATATGTAAGCTAAAAAATTATTGATTCCAAGAGCAATAGGAGACTGTCTAATAAGTCAACATAAATAAAAGTAGGGAGGTGTGGATAAATAGTCACCCTTTCAAAACCCAGGATAGATTAAAAAAATATTCCTTGTTCATTATAATATATAGAAATATGTCTCCATTATTTCCCTTGTTTTCCCTTCAGTAAGGCAACTGACCAAATGTAGGTTCTCACAATGACAGTCCATAACATTTTTAAACATTTTCCTCTTTGAGCTTCCTGTTTCTCCTTATCAGTATTTGCAATGCTTGCCTGTAGATACCTTTCGCCTCTGCCATCAGAAAAAGCACAGTAATAGTGGAATCAACAGTGATATAAAACAAAACAACAACAAACATCAATAGTTGTATTTTACAATCTTGCACCAACATACCTAGTAGCCTTTGTTCCATATATTCGCATACAGTTCTAGTATATATGGAGCTCTAACTAAGATCAAGTTAAGTACCTGTCCTTCCGGATGTTTTCCAGCCACAGTTGTTCAGTTCTACTTCCATTTACACTATTTGCTATTTTTGGTTTGCTCCATTTATATCCATCAATGCTCAGTCAAAACCCTCTTCACCAGGACCATCCTTACACCTGGGCAAGAGAAGTTTTGCTCTGGATCCCCTGAATTCAGAGGGACCAGCTCTGGTCCTCTGCCAGGAAAGCACTTCGCATGATAGGTAGGGAAGTCCACGAAGCTAATAAGGTAAATTCAGCATGTCTCTACCATAAATCCAGACTGCATAGATGCTAACAGGACAGTAAGGATGAAGATATACCCCAGGCCAAGAATTTGCTAAAGAGAAGGTCCTTGAACTCTGTTTAAGCAAAAATCCTAGTTATGCTTCAGAGAGAAAAGATCTTAGATAACAAATATCTTTATAAAGTCTACATAGACTCATTTAGTCCTCACATCTCTGTGCTATAGGTGTACGTGTTGTCCTCATTGTGCAGAAGAAAATGGAAAGCAACATTTTATAAAACTTGCCAAAGCCACTTGGATTTTCATTCAGCAAGTATGGCTCTCTAGCAAGAACGAAGCAATATGGTCTCTAGAAATAATACATAGAAAAAAAGAAATGTAGATCTCTGTTTCTTAGTTTGGCTGGAGCATAAAGTAGCAGGAAAAGAAACATAAGGAAACAAAACATAAGAAACAAGATCACTATAGGGAATAAGTACAAATTATTAAAGTTTCTAATACTGAGATTAATTTACCTATCTTGGTTTCCAGGAATTATATAGCAGTCTGTGTTTTTCAATAGTGTTTGTCAACTATATAATTAAGAGTATGATTTAGGGGGGAAAAAACAAAGACTTAGCCTCCAGGTATATTCCTCTAAGAAAGTGCCCCACAAGTAACTAGAATTGTGCATTGTTCTGAGACCTCTTTCAGCAGTCTGATTTCCTTTGAGTCATTTGTTCCTGAGTTTGATTTTTTTTTAATCTCATAAATAAAATCAAAAATCCAAAAGTAACTATCATTTTGAAGCCTTCCACTTTTGTCAAAATAATAATGATTATGATAATAATAATATTATTAATGATAATATATATAATTTATTATTATTATCATTATTATTTCCCCTGGATATATTTTGGTTGTTTAAGTAATTTATCTGAAGAACAAAACTTTTGATCCTTTGATGACCATTTAATCAAAGCTATATATTACATAATATTAGAAATCTTTCTGTTGTGATTTCTAGATGAGAAAGTTATAGGGTTAACCAAATTGTATTTGAATGATGAAGATCATTATTCCACAGAAGGATTCGTTTCTCCTTTTATATTTCATTTTTATTAAATAATGAATATTTTCTGTATCTCCTTTTGTTTCAAAATTGTATAAGCTCCACTGTCACAGGAGATAAATTAAAGTGTCTTTTAACCAGGCCCTTATGACTTCCAGATTCTCTAAAATCTGGTTCTGATTTTGAACATATAAAATTACTCTGGCAGATAGTTCTCTCACTCTTGTTTCTAGAAATATAGGTCAAGTATTTAATCATCAACCAACCACAGGTATTTAACAGCCTCATATTTTTCTGATAATAGAAAATCCTAGAGTTGTTTTGTAGTAGAACAGGTTATATCATTACTATTTCAAGTAATTGTAGAATGCTATGGTATTCAGAATATTTGAATTTTTGTCGGAGAGGGGACCTTTATGTCTAACCACTGATAAATCCTTTTATATTGCTTTGTATTTTTTGTTCGTTTTTTTTTTGTTTGTTTAAAATTTTTCTTAAATTTTAAGAGAGAGAGAGAGAGAGAGAGAGAGCACAGAAGTACAAGCTGGGGAGGGTCAGAGACAGAGGGAGAAAGAGAATCCCAAGCAGGCTCTGTGCTGTCAGTGCAGAGCCCAATGTGGGGTTTGAACTCACAAATCATGAGACCATGACCTGAACTGAAATCAAGACTAGATGCTTAACCGACTGACCCACCCAGGTGCCTCTTTATATTTTTTATATTTTAAACCAAATTCATAACATGAGTATGTTGCTAATGGATATAGGAGCATGCACCACTAAATTGGATTTTGGTTAGGCAGAATTCTGGATTTCTTCCCCCCCCCCCCTTTTTTTTATTTCAAGTTTTAATTTATGACAAAATCAATTTGTACTGGATAAGCTATCATTAATACTGATTTACTATTTTCTGCTAAACATATTCTATTCACATGCCTTTTGGTTAAAACTTTGCTGAAATAATGCAATGCATTCTTTTAAATTAAAGAACAAATAGCGCTTTCTCTTTTTTGATGAATGCTTCAAATTATGATATCAAAGCTTGCCAAATCTTTCCATTGTAAGTTAATTTTGTCTAATTTGCAAGAGTTTGTTTTGTAATGATTATATAAAACATTTACTGGGAAAATGACAATGTTTCTGAATATTCTGTTGTGTTACAAACACTCATTCTAATATGTAAACATGCATTCATACATGATACACTGTCTCCTCTGATTACACTCCTTCTCACTCTCCTACTTGCTTCTTGCCTTCAGCCCCACATTGTCCTTCCAGCTGCTTTATAAACATATGACGTAAAGCCTTTGCATTAACAAGAAACCTTCTTTATACTCATAAGAAATTCTTCTCTATTTGGATGGCTCCTTTGCCATTTATACGTCATTGTTCAAATGTCACCTCATCAATGATCTCTTCTCTGACAATACTATTATAATATATATCCAAGAATTCATTGTATACCTTCCTACCTTATGTTACTTTTCCTTCACGACTTTTATCACCTCCTCTGACAAACCATTTTTCACAACTAGAAGATAATCTCCTCTGAAAGAGAAAAATACTGACTTTGTTCTGTTCACTGTTGTATTCTCATGCTTAGGAAGATGCAAGGAATATGGATAAATATTTGCTGAATAAATGGATACAGGGGTGAATAATCTGCTCTCTCTGTCAGGAAAATAGTAGATAAAAGAGATAAGATTTATGTAATATCTCAGCTGTAATCATTAATATCACCTCCACAACCACCACCACCACTATACTTTATCTGAAATACATTGAATGCTTGCTGACCTGTAGAAACTCATAAGATCACTACAGTCCTTAGTGGTGGAGAGTTCAAGATGTTAAAAATGCATGTTTTGGGGCGCCTGGGTGGCGCAGTCGGTTAAGCATCCGACTTCAGCCAGGTCACGATCTCACAGTCCGTGGGTTCGAGCCCCGCATCGGGCTCTGGGCTGATGGCTCAGAGCCTGGAGCCTGTTTCTGATTCTGTGTCTCTGTCTCTCTCTGCCCCTCCCCCGTTCATGCTCTGTCTCTCTCTGTCCCAAAAATAAATAAACGTTGAAAAAAAATTAAAAAAAAATGCATGTTTTTCCATAAAGCATGGTAAGCAGACAACAACTTGGAGTTGAGCACTTTCTCCTCTCATGAAGAATTATGAAAGCAATAGGGGTTTGTTGGAGTTATCGGTGATGTTAAATGTCAGAGAGATAGTAGCTGTAAGCCAGCATGCATTTGGTATGGAAAGAAGGAGTGAAGTTCCCATGGACAAAATGGATGCCCACAAAAGGTGGCATGGCCTGAACCATCTTGAATGAAATTTACTCCACATGGCCAGGATGTCTGAACTAGATGCAAAGTGGAAGGTTTTAAGTTGGAATTTAGCAAGCTTGAAAATACCTGAAAATAAGTTGTTATTACCATAAAGAAATAGTCTAATTGTAAATAATTAGAAGAACATGGGATCTGTCCATGGTCCTGTCTGGTGGAAGGTCACATGCCAGAACATGTTTGCAGGAAGTGATGGTAGGAAAATATAGACATCGAGATCTTCTGGATTGAAGAAATTCAATAAGTACTTTTTATATGCATGTTACATACCTTGCATCAAAAGGCATTTGAGTCTGAAATATGTCTTTGAAAAGGTATGTAATAGCAAATGTTAAAGAAAACAGCAAAATCTGCCGATACATATGCACAAACACACTGGCCTTTGGAAATCTAAAATCTGATACTCAAAAGAATATTTTTTAATACACATTACTAAATCAACTATTTTAAGTGAAAATTTGTAAAACAGTAGTTGGAATTTATCTGTCACTGTCATGAATAAGAACCAAAATTATATTTGACAATTCATGTTTCAGCTGCATAGTGATCTTGGGTGATTATTATAATCAAAAGCAAATGAACAATATGTTAACTTTACTAATATAATGTTTGTTCAAATGAATCACTTCTCAATTGATGTGACTTATGCCACACATACAATACAATTAGAATATTTAGCTCTTGATAGAGTTGATGGAAGATTTTTCAAAAGTGAAGTAGTTATCATTTTAAAGGAAATTCTCAGTTTAAAAGCAAAATAAATAAATAAATAAAACTCTAAAAACAGATCTTCTAAAATCACCCCTAAAAAATAGAACTTTTCTTATTGCTTAAATTAGATTCTTCAGTAAACTAAGAAATCAATATCACATTACCATTTGTAGCTCTTAAATAATTATAACAAATCGTTTATTGTTATAAAGTGGCAGAATTATTTACTTTCATAACCTAACAATACATTCAAGATACTGAAAATATCTAGGTTATTATGGTAGTCCCAACAGAGGAGACAAATATTGGATATAACTTTTATTGAACTAAAGTTATGGACATTTTTTTTAGAATACATTAAGAATATTTGTTGAAATACATTTAGTAAATTTAGTTATTAGAAAATTATTTCTGGGAAGCCTGGATGGCTCACTAGTTTGATTGTCCAATTTCAGCTCAGGTCATATCTCACGATTCATGAGTTCAAGCCCTGTGTCAGGCTCTGAGCTGACAGTGCAGAGCTTGGTTCACATTCCCAGTCTCTGTCTCTCTCTGCCTCTCCTCGACTCGTGTGTGTGCTCTCTCTCTCTCTCAAAATAAAATAAAATAAAATAAAATAAAATAAAATAAAATAAAAACTTAAAAAAAAGAAAATTATTTTTATGGCTATATATCCCTACCTATATTTTATTTTTTATCCATTTCATAATGATTTGTTAGTAGATTCTACTTCTACAGATGGAAATGAGAAAAGAGAATCATCACATATCTTATGCTAAATTTATTGGTCCTCAGGCAATTATTTAAATAAGAAACCAACATAGTGAACTC
The DNA here is from genome assembly GCF_022837055.1 of Prionailurus viverrinus. Taxonomy (NCBI): domain Eukaryota; kingdom Metazoa; phylum Chordata; class Mammalia; order Carnivora; family Felidae; genus Prionailurus; species Prionailurus viverrinus. Next base: position 224,583,575 of record NC_062561.1, on the reverse strand, counting down.
TATATTTTTTCATTTTTTAAACCAATCATTTAATTTCCATTGTCAATGTACACAAAGTTAAATTTCACAAGCAAATATGCATGTTTAATGTTTATTTTTTGATAATAAATGCATCTAGGAAGTATTTTTAAAACATATAATATGTAAAGATCCTGGAGTATATATTTTGGATATTATCAAAATGTCAATTCATTCTGAGATGCTTCCCCAATAAATTTACGATATTATTAGAGAGACAAGTTATTCATATACCTATTAAAAATATAATACAAATGAATGCCATATGGAAATATGGTAAGTCCCAAAAAGTAAGGTAGTGAACACATTATAAGAAGAGATAATGCAAATATTTCTAATATGCTCAAATACTGCTTTTCTCTTTAGACACTCTTGGAGGATTATCTTCTTTAAATGCCTTCTCCCCCCCGCCCCCAAGATGCTTCTGGTTGCCATTCTTTACTAGGTTGATTTCTAATCATTTATACCATGTATCTTAAATATTCACACTTCCTCATTGTTAATAATTTGATGGCTTCCCTGGACCCTGAGAGTCTCTATGCCAAAAAGTGAACACATAAAATGATTCTTTCCTTCATTCTGCACCTTCTGTAGCCACCACCATCTATCTTGTCTTTTCTTTTCACAGTATTTTACTTTTATATGTAACTCAGACTTCCCACTTACTGTTTTTTTTTATTTTTTTTTCAACGTTTATTTATTTTTGGGACAGAGAGAGACAGAGCATGAACGGGCGAGGGGCAGAGAGAGAGGGAGACACAGAATCGGAAACAGGCTCCAGGCTCTGAGCCATCAGCCCAGAGCCCGACGCGGGGCTCGAACTCACGGACCGCGAGATCGTGACCTGGCTGAAGTCGGACGCCCAACCGACTGCGCCACCCAGGCGCCCCTTCCCACTTACTGTTTAACTGCTGTGGCCCTAGTCTTCAGAACTCACTGAAACTACTCTGTATAAATTTGCTACCTCTCATTTTATTACTTTTTAATTAAAAAAATTTTTTTATTCATTTAGAGAGAAGGGGAAGGGTAGAGAGAGAATCCCAAGCTCCAACTCACTATGAGACATGACCTGAGCCAAAATCAAGAGTCGGAAGTGACTGAGCCACCCAGGAATACCACCAACCATTCACTTTAAAACTCAATGCCTCCATATTTCCTCCCTTCCTGTTCCACTGCTCTTCAGTGTTCTCTGATGCATCGACTCTTAGTCACTTTCTTGATTTTAACAGCCACCACATTTCTACACACACACACACACACACACACACACACGTACACTATCTTCATTAACCTCCTCTGATGTCTTTAAGCCATTGTATTCAAATCATAGTCCAGATATAAGCAATTGTCATGGTCTCCCTCACTCTGATCCTCCCAGTGCTACTTTTCTCTTATTCATTTCCTACTCTCTTGACCCAACTACTTTCTCCATATACACCAGCTCTTTCCATGTTCTCCATTTTCATCCAAACCAACCCATAATTGGTAAGATCCAACCACACTCTTGACAATACTGTCACTGTATTGGTTTTATTTTGTCTTCCTCCTCCTTTGTATGACCTTTGATGTACTCAATATTCTATTTATGTGACTCCTTACATCTACGTTTTCTACACAATTTTAAAAACCAAAGTCAGAGAGTCTATTTGCAAAGTTCTGTTTCCCAGCATGAAGGTGGCTAATAAAATTGTGCTAATGTCTTTTGTTTTTCCAGACAGCTTTCTAGCCAATTCACTTGTTCCTAGTGTTTATTTCAGCTTCTACTTTCCACAGTGTCTTAATCCAACATGCACTCACACATGACGAGCATAAGACTGAGCTCCTATTTCATAATGACATTCAATGTCATTCAGTTGCAAGAATCAATCCTCACCCAACTTACACAAACTTAGCAATGTTCTAACCTGGTTTTCTCCACTCCATAGCTTCCACTGTGGTCCTTCTACTGTATTTTGAATCCTTTTCATTTACATCTCAGAAATGTGAAAGGACAATTATTTTCTTCCTTTCCTACATGTCAACCCTTGTTCCACAATCCTCTTTCTCTGAGTTTTGAAATATATTCAGATTTCTTTCATTTAACTAAGCAAGAAAACACAAAATATTTTAGTCCTATTTTTCTCTGCAGTCTTTTTTTTTTTTTCTTTGCCTTGGGCACTGCTCCTTCAATACTTCCAGATCATTCTTGAACCGACCGCAGTCTGGGTAATAGCCTCACCATTCAGTTGACATTGCTTTTCTAAGATCAACAAGTAATGTCTTTATGCCAACTCTGGAGTATCAAGACATGTCTTTTTTGACTTCCTGCAATATTTGACAGCATTGACCCGATCTTCTTATTGGAAATTATCTGTCCTTGGCTTCAATAACAAAACTTGTGTTTTGTTTGGTCTTCCTTCTACCTTTTGGTTATTTCTTATTCATCTCTTTAATTCATCTTTTTGTTAATCCTGTCTCCAGCCCTAGCAATGTCACACTCCCTGCCCATTTCTCCCAAAACATTTCCTATTGGCTAGAAATTTTTGTCTTCAAAATAGAAGAAAAGTACTGTGAGGGCAGTGGTCAGTTTAATGGCTTTGCGTTCTTTCACAATCCTTTTCTTCACAGTCGCAGACACTCTTCTTTCTCATCAGCTGTGTAGCCTCATTTCTAATGAAAGACGTATTTAAGGTAGCTTATGTTAGCTTAATTCACATTCATGTATGATTCCAAGCATGGCCTGGTAAATTTTCTGATTGATAATTGAGCAATAGTCTTTTTTTCCCCAAATATGGATGCCCTGTTGTTTCTTCTTTTCTTTTTTCTTTTTCTTTCTTTCTTTTTTTTTCCATAAGAGGATGTCAGTGGGAATGGTAGAGAATAGAACTGGGACATATTAAAAAGGCTGTCAAGACCCCAAGCTTTAATTTTATGTATAAGTGTATAAGACAATATTGCTGCTTAAAATTTAACCCAGAATTTAGAATCATATGTTGTTTGCTGAAGACAGAAAAATGTTCTTATTATTGCAACTCATTGCAGCTTTACATAAACCTCATCTAGGCAATTTAAAGTTCTGTCTCCTTAAATATCTTCACACACACACACACACACACACACACACACACACATACACACACACAAATACACACACAAATATTTTCAGCCACCACAAAGATCCACAACCCTAAACATATACACTAATTGTAATTAGCATATTGAAAAGATCTGCTCCCTAAGCTCTTCCATCTGAGCATCTGAGCCCATGGGTTATTTCACCTAGAAGACAAGGCCAGGAGCTAAACAATCTTTGCTCTATTAATGATGCTTTCTGGTATCCTAAAAGTATCTTTATTTTGGTCAGTGAATAGATTTTTTTTGAATTATTCCTTATTAGTAAAATAGTTCTTCTTCTATTTTAGTCACCCTATCTTATTCCCTTTCAGTAATATTCAAAGTTGTTAATAAATCTGATGGGATCATCATATTTACCAACAGTTACAATTACAGCATTTTCATTTTTAATTCAGTAATTTTTTTTCCTCTCTTTATTTTCTCTCCAACTATTTTTTCTTTTGACTAGAATGCTGTTTTTTTTTCCTCCCATAGTTATGTATATTTTTGGTGGTTGTATTTCTGGGCAAGGTGCCCAGATCGGTATAATTTTTGTTTGTTCCTCACATAGTGTCCCAGATTCTGTTTTGAGAGGAGCATTATAAATTAATAATATGATTAGAGTGTTATTTCCATTATTTATTTTCTGTAGAATCCAGCACATTAAGGTATATTATTCACAGTATTTAGCTCTGTATAAGGATACAGTTTGTTTAGGTTCTAGGCATTGCACTTATAATTTTTTTCTTTAGTACACCAATCATACCGATTATGTCCTTTAGGAAAGTGAGACAGAACTGGTGAGTGTCTCTAAATTCAGTAGTCACTAAAGTTCTTTATGATATACGTCATAAAATGTTCCTTCATTAGGAATAATACTTTCCATTTATAAAATAATAATTGTGGGTGCTAAATAATTGTGGGTGCCTAACATGAAGCCCTTTGTGGATCAGTGTGGGACACAGAGAGACGTAGTCCACTAGAAATCAGGGCATCTGAGACATAGTTCTGCATCGTCCGTCGAGGTACTGAAGGCCTTAGAGAAATTAATGATGACTCTGGGCCTAGAAAATACTGGTAACACTTCAAAACATGTTCTCAAAATCCAATGTTCCCTATTCATTTGACATTCAACCCAAAATTATCTGCTATCTCTATTTCAGGGACTATAGAAGCTGGGCTTCCTAATATAGGAATTTATTACTGCCTGAACCATCTTGCTGTTTACACACAAAAATAAATTCTAGTTTTTCATTAATGACAAATAAGCATCTTGTTTCACCTAGGAATCTGCTTAGCAATGACTGGATTTTTTTTTTTATTTTGTCACATGTCCTATATGTGCCTTCATTTAGTATACATCTGGATTACCTATGATTATGATTATTATTAAGATTATGTCAGTTGTGTTCTACCTGATCCTTCAGGTTTATTCCATTTAACAGAGTTTCATCATTCCAAGTCTTCTGGGGATCAGTTGCTTTATGTTGTATTTCACACCGTGCACTGGAACCCAAAGGTTTCCAAAATTTCCAAAATTTGTCTCCTTTCTCTCCACAGTAAAGAAAAATACTCTTAGCAGCCTGAAGCTTTGTTGAGAAATTATCCTAATGATACATATGTGATGAAAATGTACAGAGAAGAAAAAGGAGGTGAAAAAGTATGGGTGCTAAAACTATCATTCGTGTGAAATGATTGTTCAATGCATATAGCAAGAGATCCATAACACAGGGCAGAACTATTTGGATTCTCTTCCAGTTGGTTCCTAGCAGTGGTAAGCCTGATAGTGAGTTCCATTCATCCATCATCGCTACACTCTTTTGTTTAAACCTCTTTTATATACAAAATGTCACCTGTATACAAATCTCACAATCAAAATTGCATCCTAAGTGAAGCATTTTAAAAGTGAATCACTTAAAAAATGTCACTAATTGAACTTTAGGGGGTTTAGTTCCCCCTAGTGGTGACTAAATAATCAGAATTCAGTGAAATTCATAAAGGTCTCAAAGAGCAGGTTCAAGTCATGTTAGAAATAACTTAACAATACCATCAATATACAAATTATGAAACAAGGCATCATAGTCTGTAAAGATTAAAAAGTTTGAAAATAGCAGAAAGAATTATTGTCAGACACTGCTTTTGAAGAATAAATAGAATTATTTTAGCTTATTTGCTTCATTCAAGTGAAGACAATAAAAGATGTTTTAATATCACAATTTTAATATATTTGTTACTATATTATAAATGTTAAAATTATAGTAATAATAATTTTTAAATCACAGCAATAGATTTCTATTGTTAAAAAAGAATGGGTACTAGATTGTCAAAAGTAAAATAATAGTATGTCAGTTTAATAAAAATAAACACTAGAACCTGTCTAAGACTTTGTTTTTCCAAACATGAACATAAAAATTTACTGTCCTTAAGACTAAATGGCAAAATAATCAAAGAAATTCTAAAATGATTTTATAAAAATATTTGAGATTTTCAACTCTCATTTCTTCTTATTTTTCTGTTTTTTATAAAAACGTCTATTGGTACCATTTGGGGTAGATAGAGACTAGGAGAAGAAGGAAATTTGAAAATTGAATTTGATGACTTTTCTTACTGTCACAAATGATCTATAGGTTTCATTATCACTTTATGAACTTAAATCCTCAGGCAATGGATTCTTGAAGACAGTATAGCTTAAACCTAAATATTTGAAATAAACATAACTATGTTATTTTACATAACTGTGATACATTGAAGAAAAGGAGACAAAATCAGTACTGATTAACTAAGTATAGTTATTGAGTTTTGTGCAAATATCATTAAAGTTATTTTTTATTTAGATTAGCATGTGCACCCAAAAGTATTTTGAAGCTGTCTATACTTTGAGGAATTTCAACACTTCTGCTTGCATCGCTGTTTTCACCATCAAGACTCCACTTTTTTCTCCTTTGCCCGAATGGGATGTATTTTATTTTTGACCTGTCCATACATGCTATATTGAGACCAAGACATGTTACATTGATATATTTTATAGAGATATAAAGGTAAAAAAATTAAGAGGAAAAAAATAAGAAACATAAAACCTTTATTTAAAAAAATAATAATGTTTATTTATTTATTTTGAGAGAGAGAGAGAGCAAGGTAGGAGGAAAGAGAGAGGGAGAGAGAGAATCCCAAGCAGGCTCCACATTGTCAACACAGAGCCCAACGCGGGGCTCAATCTCATGAACTGTGAGATCATGACCTGAGCAAACATGAAGAGTTGGATGCTTAACGGAATGAGGGACCCAGTGCCCCTGTTTTAAAATGTGTTGTTTTATGTATGTAATGGTTGAAAAGTGGTGTTCAGCTATATATGCTACATTAGTTAAAAGATTTACTCTGAGGAAAACAAAAGACTTTGATCTGGAAGTGTAAGACTATTTTTATTTAATATTTATTTATTTTTGAGAGGGAGAGAAAGAAACAGAGTGGGAGCAGGGGAGGGGCCTGGAGAGAGGGAGACACAGAATCTGAAGTAGGCTCCAGGCTCTGAGCTACCAACACAGAGCCCGTTGCTGGATTAGAACTCAGGAACTGTGAGATTATGACCTGAGCTGAAGTCAGATGCTTGACCAACTGAGCCACCCAGGCACCCCAGGACTATTATATTTGTAATTTTGATTTTGGTAAAGAGTATGTATTTTAGGAAGAGTACCTTAATACTTTAGTACTCTTATTTATTAATACTCTTTTTATTTTAGTTTAGGAAGGCCATATTTTATGAGTAATCAAATAACCAACCAGATTTTTCAGTGGAAATTTATATCTGAAACATACAGGTAATTAATAAATTTAAAAAAATTAAATCAAGTTAATCAACTAGATTTTAAGAATCCTGAAATTAAATATCTACCCCACTAAGAAAATTAGAGCATTTACCTCAAATAATCCTTATAAGTAGCTATGTTCTAAGTTGCATTTTCCCAGTGTGATGGTATTTGCAATGTAGGTTTGGCTAAGGTTATGAGCCTGGTGCCTTCCTGATGAGATTAGTGCCTTTATAAGAAGGTACACCTGAGAGTTTGCTCTCTCTCTTTCTTCCTGCTATTATGAGAACACAGTAAGAAGATGCCATCTCAAAAGCCAGGAAGAGAATCTTTACTAGAAACTAACCATGCTGGCACCTTTGATTTTGACTTCTAGCCTCCAGAACTGTGAGAAAATAAATGTCTGTTGTTTAAAACACCCAGCCTATGGTATTTTGTTATGGCAGCACAAGCTGACTGAGACACTAATCCTTCATACCATCATTACATAACATTTAATTCTGTCTTGTTTCCTCAACTGGATATATGTGGGTATATGCATATATTTGAAATCCAGGAAAAAATGGAGAAAAGGGGATTCCATTTTCCTTCCATTTGAAAAGAATCAAAAAACAGGTAAAACTTATGAAACAATACTTTTTAAAACACGAGATATCGCCAATGAACAACAACAACCCCTAAAGTACAGAAAATAAGGTAAGCACAAAAATCATCTTGAAAAAGTCTCTGACTCTTTCAAGAGGAAAGAAGAAAGAGGAAATATAGAGAAGAAGGCTGGCAGACTCCCTGACTTGAGAAGACAGAACTGAGAATTCAGGGAGAGCAAAATGACTACAGATTGCACACCAGAGTACCAGTATGGAGAGAATTCCACTAAGACAGAACTCCAGAAAGCTGCAGCAGACAATCTGCAAAATTTAGTTGAGTATTAATAAGCATAGGCATGTAAGACAACTAGAAGAGGGCAGGGATAGAGGAACAGTGATGATTAGAAGTGATAGTGATTGACCTTCACAACAAGCATAGTGCCATTTTCTACCAGCCACACCTAGAATCCCCATTATTCAAGGGCATTGAGCCAAAAACGTAGAAAGAGTCTACCTCAGTGGTGGGAAATAACAGCTTTACACTAAATGCTGTTATGGGCCCACATAACAAAACTTGAAAACCAGGCAAAAAAAAAAAAAATCAAACGATTTTCATGTAATTGAACTCCATCACAAAAAATAGCTCAAGAATATTTATAGGAATATGAAAATATGAAACACACAAAAAGTAGAATTTCTTATCTCAAGAATCTACTCAAAGATTACTTAAAATGCAAGAGGCATTTCTAAAATCCATAAATAAACAGACTCATAAATCTTGCAACTATTAGAATTAGCAGAAAAATGAAATATTTTAAACTACAATAAAATATAATTTAAGTTCCATATGTTCAAAATTAAGGTAGCAAATATGTATTAATATATATTATGAAAGGATGTATTTCAGAAGGAAAGATTTGTGAGCTTCATGATATAATGATAAAAACTTTACCCTAAACAAATATAGAAAGAAAACGAATTTGTTAAAGACTAATGTAAAACAGCCTTAAGCAATTTCCTTACAAGTAAATGCTGTTTCCATAAAATAATGAAGGGAACAAAGAAAATAATACTTGAAGGAAAAAAAGGCAGAAATCTTTCTCATTTAATGAACACTATGACACCACAAAATCTCAATATATACCAAGTACAAGAAACATGAAGAAAATTACAACTTAGAATTTCTTGTCCATAATCCACTGCAGGGAGGACCAATACAGGATAAACCTAGTAGACCTATATTTTCAAACCGCAAAAAACATGATAAAGTGAACATATTAAAAGCAGTTAAACAAGTTAGGTACAGCAAAACAAAGATGTAAAAGACAACAGATTTTTAATCACAAAATTTTCCAGTTATAAAACAGAAAAACAACTTTTTATTCATTTATTTATTTATTTATTTATTTATTTATTTATTATTTAATTTATACTTGAGAGAGCATGAGAGGGGGATGAGGGGCGGGGAGACAGAGAGAGAGAGAGAGAGAGAGAGAGAGAGAGAGAGAGAGAATCCCAATCAGGCTCCACACTCAGCATGGAGCCCTACATGGGGCTCAATTCCAGGACCCTGGGATCATGACCTGATCTGAAATCTAGAGTTGGATGCCCAACCAACTGAACCACCCAGGCATCCCAGAACAACTCCTTTAAATTGCTGATAGTTAACCAAACAAGTCAACTAAGAATTATATACCCAGACAAATTATTTTTCAAAGTATGAAGCCAAAACTAAGACTTTCTTTATAAATACAGTTATACTGATAAAGGGAGAGAGACAGTCACAAGTTGCCAATTTCATGAATAATATCACTAACATTTTTAAAAGGATAATAAAGATACATTACAAATAATTTTATGCCAGTGAAATCTACAACTTAGATTAAACTAACAAATTCCTTGAAAAATATAAACCACTAAAGGGCACTCAAAAATAAAAATCTAAGAAATTTAATAGACTGATATTTATTAAAGAAATTGAATTAGTATATTAAAAATGTCAAAAGGAAATCTAGACTTTGATGTCTTCACTAGTAAAGTCTTCCAAATTTTGAAAAAGAAACCAAACAATTTACATACAAACTCTTCCATGAGGTTCTTTCCAGTGAAATAAAGGAAGGAAATGAATAAAGGACAAGCAAATTGGAAAAAAAAAAGAAGCCTCAAGTATTTCTTCACAAAGAAATTGTCATCTATGTAGAGAATCTAATTGAAACTATAAAGAGTTACTGTACTTAATACCTTAGTTTAAGAAGATCGCAAGTTATAAAAACAGATATAAAGAAAGTCAATTTGTATACTATCAATGAAAAATCAGAAAATTAAAACACTGGCATTTATGACAAGCAAAATTTGAAGCTTTAGCGGCGTCTGGGCGGCTCAGTGGGCTAATCGGCTGACTTCCGCTCAGGTGATGATCTCAGGGTTCCTGAGTTCGAGCCCCGCGTTGGGCTCTGTGCCGACAGCTCAGACCCTAGATCCTGCTTTGGATTCTGTGTCTCCCTCTCTTTCTGCCCCTCCCCTGCTCATGCTCGCTCTCTCTCTCTCTCCCTCTCTCTCTCTCAAAAAATAAATTAAAAAAAGAAAACATTAAACAAAATAAGAAGCTTTAAGGGTAAATCTGACCGAATATATCAAATATCTGCACAACAAAAGCTGTAAAACAAAGGTGAGAATAATTAAAGAAGATCAACATAAAATGAGAGAACTACTCTGTTCATGGGTCACAAGATAAAATATGGTTAAGATGTCTATCCTCTACGAATTCATCTATAAGAGCAACATAATTCCAACGGAAACCTCGGTAAGCTTTTGCATTCAACTGACAAAGTAGGGGCGCCTGGGTGGCTCCGTCAGTTAAGTGCCGGACTCTTGATTTTGGCTCAGGTCATGATCTCATGGTTTGTGAGTTCGAGCCCTGCATCAGGCTCTGTGCTGATGGTGAGGAGCCTGTATGGTATTCTGTCTCCCTCTGTCTCTGCCGCTTCCCCTGCGACCTCTCTCTCAAAATAAATAAAATTAAAGAGAAAACTGACAAACTAAAATTAAAATGGAAATTCAAAGAACCCAGAGTAACCTGATCAATAATAAAAAAAAGAACAAATTAAGAAAACTGGCAGTCTGATTATAAGACATTAAAAACCCACAATAAATAAGGTAATGTAATGTTGGCATGAAGATAAACAAATTGGTTAATGGCACATAATGGAGAGCCTAGAAATAGGTCTAATTGTATATGTGCAGCTGATTTTTGACAAATGAGCCAAGACAAGTATTAGAAAAAGGCTATTTGCAATAAAGAGTACTAGAAAAAGAAATTGGGTTTACACCTTGCACCAAATACCAAAATCAGCTTAAACTAGATCATAGATTTAAATAGAAAACCTATACCATAAACCACCTAGAATAAAACAAAGACAAAATGTGATCTTGAGTAAAGCAGACATGCATAAGATATGACATCAAAAGTATATACTGATATCTATCTTTATCTATTTACCTATCTATATAAGACATATGATAAAAGAATGAAAAGACAATTGATAAACTAGATACATTATTTTCAAACCATATTTCTCAAAAATAGTTTGTTTTCAGAATACATATAAAAACCCCAGGCTCTGTAATAAGAAAACAGTCTAATTAATACTGGGGAATCCTTTAAATAGACATTTCACCAAAAAAGGTATGTGGAACCATATAATACTTGAAAATATGCTCAGCAACATTAGTCATTAGGGAAATATGAAAAAAACCCCACAACTAGATACTTTTTTACTCCCATTAAAATGGCAAAAATAAAAAAGACCAATCATACCAAGTGTTGACATGGACATAAAGGAACTTGAACTCTTATGGCTTGCTGGTGGGAATGTGTAATTGGACAATCACTTTGCAAAACAGTTAAACATACATTTACCATATGATGCAACCATTCTACTCCTTGACATTTAACCAAGAGAATAGAAAGCATAAGTTTGTACAAGGACTCAATGAATGTTCATAGCAACTTCATTTGTCATAGCCAAATTCTGGAGACATAGAGACATAAATGTCTCTCAACAGACACAAGGTTTATAACCTCCCTGCCCCCCTCCCCGGCAACTGTGGCATATTCATACAATGCAATAATACTTGGCAATAAAAAAGAATAAATAAACTGTCGGTACATGCTCTGATATGGATAAACTGAAAGATAATTATGCTAAATGAAAATAGCTACACAAAAAAAGGCACATGTTATATACTATTCTATTTGTAAAATTTCTAGGCATACAAAGTAATCTATAATATCAGACCTCAGATAAAGACATGGAAGGCAGAGAGGCCTGTTGAGGAGGGATTACAAAATAGAAAGAGGGACTTTTCCAGAGAGTGGTAATGTCAACTACCTTGATTTTTCTGATGAATTCATACCATATGTTTCTTTCAAAGCATATTATATATATTTTTTACTCTAAACAGTCATAGGTTTTATATGTCAATTCTGCCTGAATAATAAAGTTACAATTATTTACACTTAAGCAAAAAAATGATATTTGATAACCTTTAAATCTTTTTCTTCTATTATTTCACATTATTCTTACTTGTAATATTGTTTAATTAAGATCTCTTAGATCTCAGTCTTAAGAAACCAATATCTGCCTAACAATGATACACACGTCACTAAAGATGTATTAAATTTTAAAAAATGCAAAAACTGTGGACTTCCAGAAAACAGTTATTTGTGATGTCAATTATCCTAAATTGAAGTGACAAAATATATGTACTAGAAGAGCAAACATCATTTGGGGTCTTTAAATATTAATTTGAACATAAAAAAAGGAAAAAAAACAAAAATATGATTGCTAATATCAAAGAAAAACTAATAATACTTTGTAATTGCATCCAAGTGTAGATTTAATTTGTTAGGTTTTCAAGACAATGATTTATGCTTTTCTCCTACAATAAAAGCTAAAAAAAAAGAGAAAATTTCACTTTTTAATCAAACTATGTGCACTAATCAATTCAAGCAATGCATATGGAAGTTCTTTTTATGCTGAAAATAAGTGTGCACAGAAGTTTATTTTCTGAATTACTTTTAAGAGTGCTTCACACATAGGTGTTTACTTTAAAAACAGTTATTGACTGGATTTGATAGATTACTAACTCTACACATGAATCCACAAGATTTGATAACATCGCCTACGTTTTAAGTTGATTGCTTTAACATTTTCTAATTATGTATCAATCTTTGAATTTAGTTTACAGGTTCAGGTGAAATTTAAAATGTGACGAATGGTGAAGCAAAATACTAACTAATCTCTAATTATACTCTTCTTTACTTGGATCCATTTTAACATCTGTAAAGCTCCATTAAATCTATGCTGTCATCTGTTCCTAGAGGCCCGACCATTGAGGGCTGACGATGTATAATTTATTAAGGGTTCAGTTAAGAACCTTTGATTCCCAAGTTCTGGCTTCTATTTTGTGCTGCTTTTTGGGAAAAGAAGGAGCTATTGCTCACTACATTAAAAATAGAAAAGTATCTTGAAAAATTTAATGACAGAAAAAACACAAAGTTGATAAAGTGGAATTATAGACAGATATACATATTTCATCAAACAATGAAACTAACAATCATTATATATTTTCCCTGTATGTAAATTAATTTCAAAACAAATTGGAACAGTGTCCAAAATTTTTATATTTTTTTAGTAAATCTTTATAGAATGGTTATTATATTTATTTATTTATTTTTTTACTTTTGAGATATTGGTGATAACAAAAAATGTTATAAATAAAGATAGCTTGGGGTGCCTGGCTGGCTCAGCCAGTTGAGTGTAGGACTTTTGACTTTGGCTCAGGTCATGATCTTACAGTTTGCGAGTTTGAGCCCCACGTCGGGCTCTGCACTGACAGTGTGGAGCCTGCTTGGCTCTTTCTCTGCCCCTCTCCAACTGGTGGTGTGTGTGCATGCTCTCTCTCAAAAATAAATAAAAATTAAAAAAAATAAAAAGACATCTTAACTGTGATGTTTATATGAGTCAGGTGTTGCATTATTAATTTATTAACTTCTCAACAAACCATGTTGTTGATATTCTTGTTTGGTTTTTTGTTTCTTTTTGTAGATAACATTAAACTGTAATTATCTTAATGTTAATAGCTAATAAGTGCCAAGAACTGAGATCTGAACCCAGGTCTGACACCAGAGACCATGTTTAGGCATATATTATCTGTCCCAAATTAGGGAAAAATGGTCTTGTCCCAAATTGTCTGCCCTGGCAGGCATTGTGTCTGTCCCAAAACCTAAAGAGAAGCTTTGATGGAGTGCCTGAACATGAAATGAGTGTGAGTGATATGTGCTTTTTAATGTCCTGGCTGAGAGGGATTTAGAGATGAAGACTTATTTGATGGCAGAAATGAGTTCCTATCTCCACAGAAATCATCATTCTTAGCACCACAGAGACACGTTTATGTATTTCAAAATATATACATCATGTTTATTCTGAGGCAATGCTTAAATTCTCAGTAAATATTTGTTACCTAAATCTGAGTTGTGAAAAATTAGTCAGCGAGAAGGTGAAGCAATGAAAGCAACAGATTTATTCAAGGATCTACTTAGGACACACAGGGTACATTCCATATGTTAGAACTGTCTCAAGTGCAAGTCCTAACTATAAAGGCACCTGGTAAATCTACACCCTGTTTGGGTCAATTCCCAGCATTATAACTATACTAAGGAATACCAGTGGAAAATTCCATTCTACTTATAATCTCAATTTAAGTTATGACCGTTTTGGTATATGTGTTTTATCTACAAATTTTAGTTAACTTTTGTTTCAAATACCATATACAAAGAAAATTTCTTGTAAACAATTTAGCATAAAGTTCTAAAAAATAACGATATTTTCTTACATAATGACAAATATGACATCATTTGTAATTAATAAAATTATTATTTATTGTCATGTAAACCTTTGTCTAAATAGAAATAGCTCTGTCTCCAAATATATGTTTACAGTTTTGTTGTTCAAAGAGAATCCTAACAGAGTCCAAAATTCAACTTGACTGAGATGGTCTCTTAAACTTTTAAGAAAATACAATTTAACATTAAGTAAATAACTGAATAAATAAGCAATCTTAAATGAAATAAAGAGATCATGTCACAAACTCAGTAATTATGTTTAACATTATAATCTGAAACTTCATATCAGAAAAGTTTCAGTTCCAGGAGGATTTTGGAAACATCCCCTCCACCCCCACCTCTAACTATCAGAGCAAGAGCCTGAGGCCCAGAAAAGGTATGTTAATTACTCAAGATGATCCACCTAATAGGGGTCAAACTACCAGTAAAGCTTAGCCCTGTGGACCCTCATTGAAGATTTCTGACACTATTCAGCTGAAATTTTATCACCAGTGATTGAAGTATGGGGCACTATATAGTATTAAGATATTTTGCTCAGAACATAAATATTCCATTTAAGACAATTTCAACATATGACTGAGAAAATAACTAAATATAATCTACCATAAATGACTGGCAACATACTATCTAATAACAGCTTCTATTGAGGGGTGCTGAATTTTATTTTTGAAATTTTATTTTTCATGATTTAATTTAAAGTAAAAGAAGACTTTTCAGAATCAGGCCATCAATCAAATCTTTGTTGTTGTTGTTGTTGTTGTTGTTGTTGTTGTTGTTAAAAAGGATCTCTGATATGGTTATGAGATACTCAATTGTCCCAATGAGACAATCCACTTCAGACTAGCTTCATCATTTACATAGTGGAAAAGAACAGTCAGAAGATAATCAAATAAATTGCCTACTTCTACAATGATCAGAAAATCTCAATATTGATAGTTTTAAGAAAAATTGGTAGGATTTTATGTGTTGGACCAGGAGAACATGAAAATAATAAAGTTATGACAAATACATACAAATGTTGTTTCTTGACACTTTATTATTTTCAAAACTTCTGCAATAAGAAAAAATGATTGAATGTATTTGAATTGTAATGACTTTACATAATGTACTATGTTATTTATCAAATAAACTTTGTCTTTGTCACTTGTAAGGCAGTTTTATCTCCACCCAACATTTAAAATCATACATTAGTGGAATGAATGAAGAACCTGGTTAATTTCCCATATCAAGGCCAAAAAAAAAAAAAAGAGAGATAACTCATCTTTTTTTTTTTAATTTACTTAGTCTTTAAACAGCAGATTTAATGTCTGAGTATGACTGCATTAAGCAACAGTTTGACAGGAAGACTCAAAACTTAAAGATCTTATGTTTTGGCTTGGTATTGCATCAGTGGATTTACTGGTGCCCAGGAGTTACATTAAATCAGAACTAAATGGCCAATTTGTTAGTAGATATGTCTTCAGCTCGGCACAATGGCTTTTCTTGTCCTTGTAGAGCAGGCTTAATAAATAAAACCTACACTCATGCTAAAATCGGTCCCAAACTTTATTTTACCTTCTTATAAAACAATCTGGAAACACCATTTTTGCAATAATATTGAAATAGATGGCATTCTTCTGTAGTATATTCTAGCTTAAAACAAGTGAAGCTATATCAAAAGAGGTTCTAAAACATATTTATATGCCCATATATATATTGGATTTGAATCCCAAAACAAATGTGCCCAGAAACAATTTATTTTTCTGAGCTAAAATAGAAACCACAGCAATGGGGAAGGTAAAAAGAATAGATGCTCAACAGGCCAGTCATGATAAAAGAGAAAGTTCCAAAATTATATCCAGAAAACCAAAGCGTGAATGTCCACCTGATCCAGACTGAGTTGTTTAATATACCACCTTAAGAAAAAGGGGATATTAATACTTATCTTAGAACATTGAAAACACTCAGCAAGATGACAAATGTACATTGCAGTGCCTTGCACAGCACCTGATATTGTAATTATGCAAAAAAACAAAAACAAACAAACAAACAAAAAACTTCATGACATTGAATAGCATGATTTGAGATAGATCACAAGCCCCTATTTAAACATTCCCCACAACACATAAAAACACATCACAGAGGCTCCTGTGTAGCTAGCTACATTTGTTAAGCGTCTGACTCTTGATTTCTGCTCAGGTCATGATCTCATGGTTTGTGGGATCTAGCCCCACTTGGGGCTCTGCACTGTCAGTGTGGAGCCTCTTTGAGATTCTCTTCCTCCCTTTTTCTCTGCCCCTCCCCCACGCGTAGGTGCTCTTGCTCCCTCAAAATAAATAAACATTAAAAAAATCACACATAAAGCACAATGAAAACCTGATGGCCCTATTGTAGAACAGACATTCTCAGTATTTGAGTTATCACTTGATTCTGCATCTTAATTGCAATATGAAATCAAAGTTCAGAAGGGAGTAATAGGTCATTCATAAATCAGCCACAAATGTTATCATCATTTCTGGTTGACAGATGACAAGAGCTTAAGAAAAGAAGCACCTGGTCATATTTAGATGTCGTGGTGATTGTGATTGTCCTGTAGCCAGAGAATGACTACCAACATTTAAGAAAGGTGAAACAGCAGTATATGGAATTACGAACAATGTCCATAGGTTCACAGTAGTGGTGCTAAATATAAAAGGTGGTAGGTAGGGCCAAAGGACAGGTGCTTACTACATAGATTGGCCTTGAGTTAATTCTATAAAATATCAAATTAGAAACATAGCAGTTGAGGTAGGAGATGTGCATAGAGGCCATATTGTGCGTTTATAAATCTGCCTTATAAGAATTCCCTCTCATATTCCACAAACTTTATTCAGGTGACTATTCATTATTTGTGCATACCAATTATCACATACTGTAATTAGGAAACCACTTGCAAACACAGCTGTGCTTTCCAAACGATCCACTTTTCAGTATGATTTTCTTCCTATCCCTTTGTTGTTCTTATTTCTTTAAAACCCCTTTTAGTCACAGATCTATTAAGAATTTGATGAAAGGTATGTAAACTCTAGACAGAAAACAATGTATAAAGAAACAAAAGATTGTGCACATGCTTTTGAAATAGAATTCTAGTCTTTTATTGAAGGAAAGCAGAAGTAACAATGTGAAGCAGATAATCATGAATCCAGAATTAGAAAGAAACCAATAATTCAAAGTACCAGACTACCTCAACCATGGCACATCTGTGTGAACAAAACTCTATGCGGAACACCCCTATATCCCTGATGGTCAAGAGCAAAGGGCTGGTGTTAGAAGGACCCAAAACCAATCTAGGTTTAACTTCCTCATCAATAAAATGGAGATAATAAAATTTTATTTTTTTCTAAACATTAAATGCAATTATGTATTCCAATCCCTTAGTAACTGGCTTAGAGAGGGCATATAGTAATTGACATGAATAAAGTGAAAATATCCAGCATTTGGGAATTTTTCTTGAATTAAGGAAATACCACATGGTGGGTTAACCAAACTAACTCTATACCTGGAAGCTCAGCTCTTTTTCTTGAGCTCACTTCAGCCCCTGACATCTTTCCTGCTTTCTCCTTATTTCCTCATCCAGTGGAGCCCTGCCCATCACAGCCCATGCCTTCACCTTAGTGAAACATCTTTCACCTCAGTGAAACATCCAGCCTAACAATTTATTCACATAACATACTAGTTCATGCTAATGAGTTGACTCAAGATGTTCCTTCCTCACCTCTCACCAAACCTCTGTTCTGATGCTTCTTTGTGTGTTTTAGGAGACAGTCTATTAAACTCATGCTTCTCCAGTTTTATTCAATTCAGTTAATGTTTACTAATCTGTCCTATGCTAAGTAATGTGCAAATGTTTACCCACAGGGAGGCAGAAAGGTGGAATATAAATTCAAAAAGTTAAGGGTACTCTTTTCAATACAGTCAGTTAAAGACAGTTGTGAAGATACAGATTCTGTAAGAAGGAACTGGCATACCGTCAGAGGTGAGTCAAAGATATGTTTTTTGGGAAAAGGAAAATTCTAGTAGTTGAAGTCACAGTATGTAGGCTTTATGACTTCACAATAATAGCTAGAGGCTGGTAGATAATTAGTAAAAGGAACAAATAATTTTAATTAAAATCAAAAGTAAAATATTTAGAAACAAAATGAGAAAATTTGCAATGAACTCAAACAGACATTATACTTCAAAAGATTCATTTATTTTTATTGACTAGATAATTCTTTCACTTTATCTTCTGAAAAAATATAATTATTTACCTACAAACATATACCAAATACTTTCTCTTTGGTTTAAGTAAATTAAACTATAAAAATGCGTGATCACTGGGGCTCCTGAGTGGCTCAGTCAGTTGAGCGTCCAACTTCAGCTCAGGTCATGATCTCATAGTTCATGGGTTCAAGCCCGTGTCAGGCTCTGTGCTGACAGCTCAAAGCCTGGAGCCTGCTTCAGATTCTGTGTCTCCCTCTTTCTCTGTCCTTCCCCTTCTCGTTTTCTCTCTCTCTCTCTCTCTCTCTCTCTCTCTCTCTCTCTCTCTCTTTCTCTTTCTCTCTCTCTCTCTCTCTCTCTCTCTCTCAAAAATAAAATAAAAATATTTAAATGTGTGGTCACCGAATGATAAAATGTACATGAGATTATTTTTTTTTTCAAGTTAAAACTTTTGGTGAGATTTTAAATATTGAACTGATAGATTCCATTCTGACTGTATGAAGGTTATTTCTTCAATGAGACATGTTTCAAATAGATGACACCATTAAGTAAGAAAAAGGGGTAAGTATTTGACTGTAAGTAACATAAATAATGTCATTCATCAACAAATGTACAAGAAACATGGAAGTACGCAATCGTGTTCTTCCTTATAAACTGCCAGCCTGATTCTACTCCCAGAAGATAGAAGATGCTTATAAATCTACTGGTTACATGACGAAAGAACAGCGTTCATCTGAGAGATTTGAGCACAAACTCTCTTTGCCATGAACTCTAACATCCAAGAAGTGGCAGCAGAAGCGAAAATGTTGAGGGCCACTTTTCGAGCACTGTAGTCCCTGATGTTCTTTTTTAGAATTGCTTCTTTTTGAAACATAAAACACACATCTCAACATTGGCAACTACAAATCTGAGTTTTTATCTGTGCAAACTAAACACACATGAGCATCAATCCCAGTGACCTTTTGCAGGTAGAGACCCCAGGCCAATTGTTTGGCCTCTTATGATGATATTTTACTCCTCTGTGCTTAAGAATGTAAGTGGAAGCAAATGTTGACCTTCATATAATCACATATTTTATTTTATTTTTAAATATCAATGTGTTTTAATTCAGAGTAACAGATGAAGAGGTATATCACTATTTACAATTGAAAATTATTTCCTGTTTCTGTGTATAACTGTTAAAGTGCTCTTATAAAGTATTCAGAATCTCCATTAGAAATGAAATTATAGAGCAGTTATAACATTCAGGCAGTTGAAATAATTATCAAAAGAGAAAGAAAAAAAGGTCTCATAAAGTAAGGGTACTAACTAATCTAAATTGGATTCTCAGTTTTACATCACAGAAGCTGAGTTTTGAATGTAGGTAAGTGAATCATGTTAACCAAACTTCTAAAACATTGATTTATACACCAGAATGTTTTGTTTTATAACTGTGAATACAGGGTGTATATTTCTAGTTACCAAAATGAGTCAATTTGTTTTCTATAACACTATCATCTCAAATCTGAGATATCAAAACACAAACAGACTTAGAATTATAAGTAGTTATGTATGTGTGAAGTCAGGACAAAGATAGTTTAACAGTTTTACCTGCTATTTGAGCCCATCTATGGTAAAGCTAGAAGAAGTTTTAAGGGCAATGCTAATCAGAAATAGCAGCTGAATAAATACTTAAACGATTTTTTTAAATTTTTAAATGTGTATTTACTTTTGAAAAGGAGAGAAAGAGTGCATGCATGAGCAGGAGAGGGGCAGAGGGAGGGAGACACAGTATCTGAAACAGTCTCCAGGCTCTGAGCTGTCAGCAAAGAGCCCGACACGGGGCTGGTCCTCAAGAACTGCGAGATCATGACCTGAGCCAAAATTGAACACTTAACCGACTGAGCCACCCAGACATCCCAATACTTAAAAGATCTTACAACCCACTTCCAAAATGTGTTATTACTCAACAAAATCTTCTCTTATTAGAACACTTCCATATAACAAACATGTTTTCATTACAGACTAAATTTTTATTAATTACACCACAATTGTTGCTGCTTTTCCCTACAGGTATACGTTAAATCTCTCAGAAGATTGAAGAAGAAACTTAAGCGTAATCACAAATGTGAATCACTTTATGTTTGTTTTTGTTTTTTTTTTATGCTTCAGAAGCTTTTCATAAGTGGTTAATCTTACCTACTCTATGTTAAATGCTTTTATTTTTAGTTTCTGATATAATTTTTTTGTTGTCTTAACTTTTGTTTTTTTTTAATGTTTATTTATTTATTTTGAGAGAAAGAGAGAGGAGAGCAGGTCAGGGACACAGAGGGAGTTAGAGAATCCCAAGCAGCCTCTGCACTGTCATCTCAGAGCCAGACATAGGACTCAGTCTCATGAACCATGAGATCTTGACCTGAGCCTAAACCAATAGGATGATGCTTTCCTGACAGCCACCCAGGCATCCCTTTAGGTTTATTTAAATTTGAATTAGTTAACCTATAGTGTCTGTCTAGAGTCGTATAAAAATCATGCCAGTTTGATTTTATCCACAGTTCTTCTGGAAAGTAATAATCATATGTATATCATAAGGTAATTTTGAGGAGTAGATAAGTTTACAAACACCAGTAACTTACTGAGTGCACTCAATATTAGCCATATGTAATATGTAGTCATATTAATGAGCAAAGACTTATAGAGTCTATTATATGCTGCCATGTAGAAATTTATACAATTTATTTGATTTCTTTATGTGATCATATGAAGAATCCTTATTAGACTAAGAAAGATTGATAGAAACAAATGAACAAAATCTAGTATTGGGAAAGTACAGCAGAGGCGTCATAGTTTTATCTCATATAAATTATGTGAAATAGCATTTATTGAAATTTACAGAATAGAAATTTATTAGTACTCACATTTCGAGAAAAGGGAAGGGTAAATATTAAATATTTTCATCCAGTAAACATGTATTATGTGACTTTCACGCAATTATGAAAAATAACCATAACCTTGAAAATCATATGAGGTAGATTTTGAGTATCAATATGTATAAATTATGTACTCACATTCATTTAATCTAAAAACAGAAAAAATGTTTGATTGTTTATCCAAGTGAATAATTTTTCAAAATTATGAAACAGCTATTAACTATTTTATAACTTACAGTGCAGAGTTTGTGGTTCTTTTTTTTTTTTTTTTTTTGGGACAGAGAGAGACAGAGTATGAATGGGGGAGGGGCAGAGAGAGAGGGAGACACAGAATCGGAAACAGGCTCCAGGCTCTGAGCCATCAGCCCAGAGCCCGACGCGGGGCTCGAACTCACGGACCGTGAGATCATGACCTGGCTGAAGTCGGACGCTTAACCGACTGTGCCACCCAGGCGCCCCCAGAGTTTGTGGTTCTACTCCATTACACATTCAACAGGCAGAGTTGGAATCCTACTCCACAGGCAATTCAAACATTAATTTAAAATGGACATAAGTCAGGACACCTGGGTGGCTCTGTCACATAGTGTTCAATTTGCCTCAAGTCATGGTCTCACGGTTGATGAGCTTGAGCCCCGAGTCAGGCGCTGTGCTGACAGCTCAGAGCCTGGAGCCTACTTTGGATTCTGTGTCTCCCTTTCTCTCTGCTTCTCCCCCACTCAGGCTCGGTCTCTCTCTTTCTTGCAAAAATAAATAAACATTAAATAATAATAATAATCTAAAAATAAATAATAAATAAAATGGACATGTGCCTTGCTGAAAATTATGTTTCTCAAAAAATTTTGATGAGAGATGTCCTGGTATAAGTTATAGAAGGCAAGTGGAATATGAACATTCTTCCAAAATGTAAGCTCTTTATGAAGGACCCTTGCTGGTTGGAAACGGGAGATGAAAGAAAGAAAGAAAGAAAGAAAGAAAGAAAGAAAGAAAGAAAGAAAGAAAGAAAGAAAAAGAAAGAAAGAAAGATGTAGATGAAGAAGAAAATTATAAATATATCCAAATCCAATGTGTGGAAAATTTTTCCTTTTTAAAGGATATTAACCTCTATATTAAAGTCTATCTTGATTCATTCAATTCAAATATTATCTTGATATTTAAATGCTTAAATGTTATATTTTATAATATATTTTCCAGAATAACTTGTAAGACTCAAAATGTAACTGAGATTTAACATAGAATCAATGTAAAGATATAATTAGAGTTTAATTGGCAAAGAAAGTCAGTGTAAAATCTCTTCTTCCAGCTCTCTTTTCTCCTTTTTGTTTTTTTTTTCTTTTTAATATAAGTTGCAATAATGTGTAAATCTGAAAAAGACTTAGATGAAATTCAGTTGATGAACATAACCATATTCCCCCTCTTTACACTGGATAGATCTATGTTTAAATCTGACCTAAAGTCATGGAAATTTGGACTAATACTAAAAGTCTAATTAAGCACATGGGGCCCCTGGGTGACTCAATTGGTTAAGCCTCTGAATCTTGACTTTGGTCTGGGTCATGACCTCATGGTTGGTGAATTTGAGCCCTATTTTGGGCTCTGTGCTGAAGGTGTGGAACCTGCTTTGATTCCCTCTCCCTCCCTCTCTCTTTGCCTGTCCCCTGCTTGCTCTCTCTCTCTCTCAAAATAAATAAATAAACTTCAGAGAAAAAAAAAGCATCATCTTACAAGATGATAAAATTTGAGAGATCCTACTGGCTGTCACATAAGGCTTCCCTAAAGTGTGCTAGGGATTTTAGCTGTCACATGCAACACAAAAGTGATTCACAAGTACCTACAATTTTTTTTTAAATTTTTTACTGTTTATTTATTTTTGAGAGACAGAGAGAGACAGAGCACGAGTGGGGAAGGAACAGAGAGAAAGGGAAACACAGAATCTGAAGCAGGTTCCAGGCTCTGAGCTGTCAGCACAGAGCTCTATTTAGGGCTCAAACTCACGGGCCCTGTGATCATGACCTGAGCCAAAGTTGGCGATTAACCGAAGGAGCCACCCAGGCGCCCCGCAAGTACCTACAATTTTAAGGATGGTACTGTAAAATATAAACACAATAACCAATTTAATAATAAATTATGTATTCATATTTCAATTTTCAAAGGTATTTATGTTTAATTACATCCTGGGGAATGAAAGTGGATATAAACTTTTGCACACAAACACACCCACTCACACTAACCCACTGTTTTTCCTGAAATGATGAATATGCTCATGATGATAAGTAGTCTTATTTAGTTAGAATAAAGTAACTTATTTATTATTAAATTAATTAAGCTGTGTATGCCACAAAGCCTTTCAAATATTGTTTCTATATCTTGTTTGTGTGTGTGTGTGTGTGTGTGTGTGTGTGTGTGTGTGTGGTTTGTTTTAGTCCCACATGGTTTTGCATCCAAAGACATTTTCAAGAACAAAGTTGCATGCAATACAAATAAATTCCGAATCTACGTGATAGGAAATCTCACCCTTGGTAAGAGTTTCCAACATGATCAAGGGTTTAGGGTCCTTAAAGAGTATTCAGGGCACATCAGGAGGTGGGGATGAGGCAGAAGGTATCTAACACTTGAAAACTGTGTTACCCTATGTCCTCGTTTGATTTGAGTGGAACACAATCTGCTTTCGATTTTGTTTGTTTTTGTTTTCTATATATTAACACAAGATTAGATCTGTATTTAGAGTTCTCTTTCTAAAATAGCAAGTACGTCACATAAAACAATAGAATATGACTGAAAGCATTGAGTGTTCTAGTAGATCAGCATTTTTAAACCTTTCTATTAATATAAAAGAGCAGGATTGAAACAGACATGCGCACTTACCAAAGACGCCAGGCAGTTGTACAGAATGTGTGTGATGAACTGTACTTTATGCAAAATAAACTAATATACTACTTTTTATTTCATAGCTTGTATCCTAACATTTCATCTTTTCATAAGAAAATTAACTATTCAAGAAGGAGTTCGTCATAATGCAAGGCAGTTTTAGATCAGATGCCATTCATTAGTCAGTCACCAAAATTGTAGAAGGTGTAGTTTTATCTACTATTTATGAAATTTTCCAGTATCTATACATGTTACTTATTATTCGAATAGAGTTATCATTGTAAACCTTATCTATCAAACAAACACAGATAAATGATGGAATAGCCAGAAACAGTTAAATCTCAAGACTCTGACATTTAAAGATGTCATAAAACACAAATTAAGAGTTCATTGGGAAAGAGATCTGCATCTGGTGACAAGCCCAAACAATTAATGAAACAATCTGACTTCTCTATGTGTATACATTTCAAGCACACCCATATACAAAATTACATTATTAAAAAATTTTTTGTTTATTTATTATTGAGAGGCAGAGAGAGATAGAGCCTGAGCAGGGGAGGGGCAGAGAGAGGAAGAGACACAGAATCCGAAGCAGGCTCCAGGCTCCAAGCTGTCCGCACAGAGCCCGATGTGGGGCTCGAACTCACAAACTGTGAGATGATGACCTGAGACGAAGTCAGACGCTCAACTGACTGAGCCACCCAGGTGCCCCCCAAATTATATTTAAAAATAGGTTTTTAAATAGTTTCTTAAAATATGGAAACCTAGCCATGTATTCATTGAGAACTCTTTTCTGAGCTTTCACCTTCTTAAAAGAAAATTTAGAAAAACACTTAACAAAAGCCAGCCAAATGTCAATGCACCTTTGCTGGTTCTATGATATTTGAAATGTATGCCTATGAGAAAGAGTTCCAAAATTCCTTAGAGAAAATAGGAGATAGACAATAGTTTGTTTTAAAGAGAGATTTTTAAAACAAAGAAGAGAATTGCTAAGTCAACCCTCTAAATACATCAGGATAGCTATAAAGTTTTTTAAGAGAAACAGTATGACAACAATTTTGACATTTCTATAACATTTTTATATAACGAAATAATACAAAAAAATTTACCTTATAAGTCACTTCATGACTGTTTGGTGATATATTTTCTTATATACTACTGTGATTGTGTCCTGAAAGAAAAAAAATGAAAAATTATTCAATATTCATATCCTATAAGTCATGCATAGTTATAAGTAATACAAAGCATAATTATTACACATTTTTTCATACCAATCAAGAATCCAACTCATGAAAACATCATGGGGAAAGATGCACTTTTTGAAAAGATAAAATATTGAGGGGCTTAAATTGCCAGATTTTTTTTAATCTTTAATTAATTAATTAATTAATTTATTTATTTATTTATTTACTCTTTTAGGGCATAGCCTTTTGAGACAGAGATCCCTATTAGAATCTCAACTCTGTAAAATATTATTTTTTTTAAATTTTTTAAAGTTTATTTATTTTTGAGAGAGAGAGAGTCAGAGCATGAGGGTGGGATGGGCAGAAAGAGAGAGAGAGAGAGAGAGGCCCAGGATCTGAAGCAGTCTCAGGCTTTGAGCTGTCAGCACAGAGTCCAATGCGGTGGTCAAACTCATGAACTATGAGATCATGATCTGAGCCGAAGTCGGGCACTTAACTGAATGAGCCAACCAGGGGTCCCTCAACTCTCTAAAACATTTTTTTTTAATTTAAAAAGTAGGACACTGGGTGGCTGAGTTGATTAAGCCTCCTCCTTTGGCTCAGGTCATAATCTCAAGGGTCATGAGTGCAAGCGCCCCATCTGGCTCTGTGCTGACAGTGTAGAGCCCACTTCAGATGCTCTGTCTGCCTGTCCCCTGCTCTCTCTCTCTCTCTCTCTCTCAAAAAATAAACAAATAAACATTTTTTTTTCTTATAGTTAGCTAAAATTGCCTTAACAAAGTAGGTAAGTGACAATGTGGTTTGCTGTGATCTCTACTTTCTAAAATTGATCAAAATGACATTTAGAAAATCAAACAGAATCCTCAAATACTTTAGGAATAAGTTAACAGGAATAGATTATTCATTCACCGGTGATTTACTGAGTACCTATTAGGTACCAAACTCTATTATTCATATTGGGGAGACAGCAGGGAACCAAGGAGCCAGTCATCTGCCCTCGTGGAGAGTAAAATATATGCAGAACTAAGTAAATATGTATTGTATGTTAGATCATCAAAAGTGCTAAAAAAGAAAAGACTGGAAGGGATTATGAATTATTTGTATCCAGATCTATGGATCTATCAAAGCAAAAAGTCCCAAAGTCCTTTAGAATATGTACTGCTCAGAGGCTTCACTCTCCCTAGGCGACCTACTCGAACATTCTCATGATTACACTTTGGAACTCCGATCTTTTCAATATGGCTTCTCTTAAAATTAGAGTAAGTGGAACCCAATGAGATTGATTTCTAAGTTTGGTTTTAGGAACTAGTTATGATACAATGTTCAGGTGCCTTGTTACCAGGGACTAGAATCACTCATTAACAGTGCAGGATGTATGGAGACACCGTAACTCATGCGTGCATGATTTGTGTTCAGGATCAACAAGAATTTCCAAGGAACAGTTTTTAAGAATTGCATTAGAGTTTTCTACTAGAGGGAAACTCATATGTGGACAAAAAGGGACCTATTTATGTCAAACTTACATGTTTTGCTAAAGTTAACATAGCCCTATTGGAAATGAGGCCCAAAGCATATGACTGATCAGTTCATCTCAGCTCCATTGCTAGCACAGAAAAAGCAGCTCTCTCTTTCATGTGTATGGCCTAATGCAAATACTGGCTCTAATTGTCACACTGCCCCCAGCCCCTCCCCCCCAATTTAACTGCTTAAAATCCGGCAAAAGAGTATGAATTTATAAGTGTTTTTACCATATTGCAAACTACTGCATCAACCAGGAGATTTCACCAATGAATAAAACCCCATCTTCTGTGCCATATACATTCATTCACATTTAAGGGAAAACGTCATTTAAACACCTTTTGGAAAGGAGTTATTATATTTTTCCCCTATTAAAAAATATTCCACTTTCTAATTAAGTCATACTGTCTTGTCTCTGTTTCAGCTATTTCTATGTACCTAATATATTAAATGCAACCGTTCTTTTAAGTGACAATTTCAGTAAGGATTCATTTGCATTTCTTAGCTCTCCCTACTCCTTTGATACAATTTTGTCAAATTCTATTGTTTTAGAGCGGTTTAGGGTTCACAGCAACACCAAAGGGAAGGTGGAGATTTCCCATATATCATGTATCCACACACATTCATAGCCCCGTTATCAACATCTCCCACCAAAGTGGTACATTTGTTGAAATTTATGAACCTACATTGGCACATTACAATCACCCAAAGCCCGTAATTTACATGCAGCTCACCCTTGGCATTGTATATTCTATGGGTTTGGACTAATGTTTGACATGCATCCATCATGACCGTACCATAGCCCCAACTAATTCATTTTCCTTCTTGTGAAAGCCAGCTAACCCAGACCTGGACCCCTGATTTAGAGAAACTATGAGATAACAAATAGATGTTTTAACACACTTTGTTCGTGGTAATTTGCTCATGGCAATAGAAAACTGATAAAACTACCCTCACAGTGATATTAGGAATCAGTACATTTCTAATCCAGCTTTTTGACTTATATTGTTAAATGTAAATGCATTTATTTCAACAACTCCAAAAGATTTTATCCCATCTGGATTATCCTTTTGAGGATGTTAATTATTAACAATATAACATTGTTTTCTTTTTTTTTTTTTAGGACATTGTTTTCAATTTAAGATATTTTTAAATGTGCTTTTCACATTTAAAATAGGAAAAACATTTTTTTTCAGAAAAACAAAATGAGTTGAACAAATAGAGCATTCTCTATATAAAAATAAGGGCAACTTACTCAGAAATGCCTTTATAGTCCATATGCATTGATCATTATAATTCATCCTTTACTTTAATGTAGAAATGAACTATATTCCATAAATAGAGTTTTCTAAAGAAAAACAGTCATATTCTGTGCTCTTGGGTTTGTACCTCCCAACATGACAATGATAAAACCCAACATTTTGAACGAATCACATTGGAAAGTCATCAGCAATCTGAATCCACTACATAATATAATTAGGAGTGCAATGTATAAATAATCCTTTGCTCCTTGATACAAGGTGCTGCTCGTTCATTAGTATAAGGGTCATTTGTAAGCCAATTTTGTTACTACCCTGAAACGACATTGTTGTTAAATTGTGATAAAGGGGAAACCATAAATTGGAAAAGAATTTTAATGGTCATTATCTTCATTAGCTAATGAGATGTGCTAATTATGTTCTTAAATGACAATGATTTAGTAACCCTGGCAAAGAGGGCTCACGGAGCAATAACTAAAGCAGTCCCCTTCAATGTGTTTTCACAATGTTGGAAGGAACATAATAACTAAGAGCCATAATTATGTTATGTATAATATTATTCATTAAAATGTCTATCTAAGTTATGTTAGATTTTATGTTGTTTTTCCCTATGATATATTCGCATAATATCTAGGGTACTAAAAATGTGACAGAAAAAAATTGCACTAAAGCTGTACTTCTGAAAGTGTGGTTCTTAGACCCTTGGTGATCCCTGAGACCCCATCAGATGTGTGAGGTTTAAACTATTTCCATAGTAATTAAATGTTATATATACTGTTTTTACTGTGTTGACGATGGGAAAAAAATTATAGGTAAAAATGCTGTATCCTAAACATAAATCAAGAAAATGCCTCTCAACTGTACTAAAACTTGTGACATTCTTTAACTCTATGTAGTTGCATGAAAAACAGAAAAATAAATTAGAAGAGAAAAAGAAGGAAAAAAGAGAGGGCAAATGGGAGGTAGAGAAGGAAAAAATGTTTAGTTTCTCTTTAAAAAAGAAAACATATATATATATGTGTCTATATATATATATATATATATAGACACATATGTATATATATATATAAATGTGTGCCCTTGTGTGTGTGTGTGTGTATTTTTTTTATATTCTATGTGAAGAAATAGGAAACGCACATGAAATACTTGTGCTGTGGTTTGAAGTGTAATGATCATCCATAGGAAAGTGTATGTGTGGTTGCTTGAGTTTTTAGTTGTGAGCTAAGCTAGGTGTTTTTAGTTTGTTTTCTGTTTTTGTTCGTTTGTTTTTTCATGGAATACCATTTTTACTTGACATAGTAACAGCCAAATGTAGCTACTTAGATTTGGTCATTTCTAGACATTTCCTTGAATGTAAATAAAGGGAGCTGCCACCTCAAAGAAAAAAAAGTAATAATGTTTTTGGCCAGGATTCATTATTTTAAGCAACAGTGAAAATTTTGGGAAGCTTGTGTGTATGTCCATGATTTTGACACAATGCCAAATCTTAAAGACTTCTCTGATAAGATTATTCATAATATTGGCAAATTTGCATTTTTTAATAATGAAATTTGTCAATATTTGAAAGTTCTGTATATATCGGCAAACCAATATTTCTCAAATGGCCAAAGCATAATGTTACAAAACCATCCACAGGTGAAGTATTTTTGTATTGTTGAGTTTTGGTGTAGTATCAAAAAAGTCACAATTACCTGAAACAAAACAAAACAAAACAAAACAAAACAAAACAAAACAAAACAAAACAAAACATTAAGATGCTGCCTTTCTCAACCACATATCTAAGTGAGGTCAAGTTTTTCTTTCGTTTGCCTTGTTTTTGTTTTGTCTTGTTTTATCCTACACTTCAACTAAGCAGCATATCATAATAGATTGAGTGAGGAAGCAGATAAAATAATCCATTTGCCTTGTATTAAGCTAAACATTAAATTTAAAAAGAAGTAAAATAATGCTAGATTTATCGTTAATTAAAAAAAACAATTTTTAAAAATATCTCAGTTTTCTTTATTCCTAAAATATCAAATATTGACTTATATAAGTCATATAAACAAAATTGGGACTTCAATTTTAAGACTTTAAGGGGTATTGCCTCGTGGTAATTGACAGTGAGTAGATATGTTTATCACTTGATGAAAAAAGTATGAAAGAGGAAAATAACATAGTTATGAATGTGATTTTAATCTACCTGAACATTAAATTAAATGAGTTCAATTGCGAAAGGCATCAGTCATTAGAAGTACAGTACATATTTTACAATATGAAAGAAACTGCATTTGCCTCTCTGCTGGAAGTTGGTATCACTTGGATAGTACAAACAAGATTTTGGTTTCATACGTCCCTTCAAAGTTAACTGCAAAAATCCTGCCTCAATGGCAGGATTAGCCCAACCTACAATATTTTAAATGAAATTGAAATCATTTAAGGTAAATAAAGGAAAAAAACACAATAGTTTAAAATTAATGCTTAAAATCATTACAAAAACTTTGGAATAAATTGAATAAGAGGACAATATTAATTACATTACATAAGCTATTTCATCCAAACAATACTGTTGTTAGTACTGCATAAGCAATATCAGTGATCTTATTTGTGAGATCTAGAAACATATATGTAATTATTTCTAAAACTAGGAAAATATTTTCACCAAATTTTTTACATTAATATTTAATGTTAAATGAAATGCAAGTAAGTAGGAAAAGTAGTGAGAAAAAGATATTGTCCTCAAGTATTCTTCAAGTATTTGATTTTTAATGTAATTCAACTGGGAATTAATTTTTATGTTTTACCACAAAAGTTACAATGGCTGCTCTATTGGCGATAGGTACTAAGCATAATTGCATACAGAAATAGAATTCTTTTTCCAAAATGTGGCCAGCTGGATTCCCACACAAAGCAATTCAAATGCTGGGGAGAATATTAGCATAAAATAGAAAATGAACCCATGAGCTGATACCAAGTTATGAAATACTCAGACTAGAGGGTGAACCACATAGGAATCCAGGAGGCATTTGCTGATCCCAGTATAACAGCACATTAATATGTGTGAACACATGCAGATTAAGTCTCATGAGGAGAAACCCAATAAGAAACAAATAGATAACAAAACAATAACATAAATCATACACACACACACACACACACACACACACACACACACACACATCAGAAAACCTGAGATATAAAGGTTGTAATTTCAGAATAGTGTTGAATTAGAAATATGATGACTTGGGGCACCTGGGTGGCTCAGTCAGTTAAGCAGCTGACTTCAGCTCAGGTCATGATCTCATGGTTCGTGGGTTTGAGCCCCCCCGTCAGGCTCTATGCTGACAGCTCAGAGCATGGAGACTGCTTCAGATTCTGTGTCTCCCTCTCCCTCTGCCCCTCCCCTGTTGGTGCTCTGTCTCTCTCTGTCTCTCAAAAATAAATAAAAATGTTAAAAAAAAAAAAGAAATCTAATGACTCCTGGGGAACCTGGGTGGCTCAGTGGGTTAAGCATCTGACTCTTGATTTCAGCTCAAGTTATGATCTCATGATTCATGAGGGGGTGGGGCTTTGCACTGAAAGTGAGGATTCTGCTTGGGATTCTCTCTCTCCCTCTCTCTGTGCCCTTCCCCTGCACACATGAACTCTCTCTGTCTTAAAATAAATAAAACTTAAAAAAAAAAGAAGAAATACAAGAACTCCTGCTCCTAAAACACTGCCAGGAAATAGAGGAAAAAAAGACAATTTCTAATGAGAATTTATAACAATAAATATGTCCAAATTTACAATATTAGCTGTGATTTTTTGTCAAATCCAATATCAAATATTGTACATAATTTATCATCAAATAAGTAGAAGTAATTATTTAGCTAAATTTCAAAAATTATCATATAGGATTTAAAAAGTTAGTTGAAAACTGTTTAGAAGAATCACTTAGGGGTGCCTGGGTGGCTCAGTCTTTTAAGCATCCAACTTTGTCTCAGGTCATGATTTTGGGGGTCATGGGTTCAAGCCCTTCATCAAGCTGTCAACTGTCAGCACAGAACCTGCTTGAAATTTTCTGTCTCCTCTCTCTCTCTCTCTCTCTCTCTGCCTCTCTCCTGCTCATGCATGTGGGCGTATGCACTCACACTTTCTTTCTTTCAAAAATAAGCAAACATTAAAAAAAAAGAAGAGTCACTTAAGACTGAGAAAAGATCAAACATAAAGAAAATATTGACCAAAACTAAGCTGATGTGTTGCTATATTTATACCACAGAGAGTTTTTAGGACAAAAGAAGAAAGGTTTTCTTGATGTTAACCAAATTTAGCCATGATGTTTCGAGTAACAAGAAAGAAAAATGACAGGATTAAATTTGTACTTCCCTATATATAAGGTTTTCCATCTCCCCATCCTTGAAAAAAGAAAAGATTGAGTTTTGTAAAGATATCTCTCCCCAAAATTCAGCAATAGCTTCAACAAAATCCAAAATCACTTCAGCAACTTGACAAGGCACTTTTGAAATGTGTACAGGTATGCAAGGATTCAAACATAGTCAAAACACATCTCAACAAGAGTGTTAAGTAGGTCAAATTTCTTCTAGACAACAAAGATAATTTTAGCATTACAATAGTTATTTCAACGCAGCACTGACATCAAGAAAGACAAGTAGACTAACAAAACAGGGAACCAAGAACAAAAATGAAGCATATCTCAATACCAGATGACAGGAATAATATTAGCAAAACAAGATGAACTTTTCCATAAATATTGTTTGGCTAATTGGTTAAACATACAAGAAAAAAAAATAAACATATCCTTGTATAATACAGCAGAAAGTCTGTAATTCTAGGTGGATGAAATCATGTACTCTTAAAGGACAACTGTGGAAAACAAAATAGGTGAATATATTAACGATTTTTGAAATAGTAGTAGGAAACAGGTGCAGACACTGGGTAGGCACACAGTATGAAGCTTCCTCAAAAAAATTGAAAATAGAATTACTGTATGGTCCAGTAATTTCACTACTGGGTATTTAACCAGAAAAAATGAAAGCACTAGATCAAAAAGATATGCCTGTAATGTTTTCAGTGTTATTTATAGCCAAGATATGGAGGAAACCTAAGTTTCCATATACAGATAATTGGATAAAAGAATATGGAGGAATATTACTCAGCCATGAAAAGAGTGAGATTTGTCATTTGCAACATCATAGATTGGCATAGAGGGTACTGATGCAAAGTGAAATATGTCAATCAGAGAAAGACAAAGGACATGAAATTTTACTCATATGTAGAATTTTAAAAAGGAAACAAATTAGCAAAGAAAATGAGACAAGCACATACACAAAACGATTCTTAAATACAGAGAACAAACTGGTGGTTGCTAAATGGGAAATGGGTGGGGAGAGGTGAAATAGATAAGGTTTCAAGAGTACAGTTATCTTGAGTAGTGAGAAAGGAATAGAGTTCTTGAATCATTATATTGTACACCTGAAACTAATATAACATTGGACATTAATTATATTATTTTAAAATTAAAATAAATAAGAAAACTTGGTAAAAACAAATTATAGGAATATATTTATGCTTTCAAAATAGGTAAAATGTTCATGTATATTACAACTTCCCCCAAATGTAAAGAAATTCATAGATTTTTAAAAATGTTTGTTTGCTATTTTATGTATGTATGTATGTATGTATGCATGTATGTATGTATTGAGAGAAAGAGAGCACAAGACGGGGAGGGACAGAGAGAGACACACACACATACAGAATCCATAGCAGGCTTCAGGCTCTGAGATATCAGCTGAGTCCCATGTGGGGCTCAAACCCATGACCTGGGAGATCATGACTTGAGTCAAAGTCAGATGCTTAACTGACTGAGCCATCCAAGCACCCCAACATAGATAGAGTTTAATATAAAGTTAAAAATTTGCTTAGCAAAATATGTTTTTAAGTATGTGAGCATAAATTATATATCAGAGATGGTATTTCCAACACAAATAGCTTATAATGGGTCAAGTTAAATTCAAGAAAAAGACCAAGATTTTAAATCATTATCAAAACCCAACATTCTGATTTTTTAAATGACAGAATTATTCATCAGGCACCTCATAGGAGAGGAAGTCACTATTTCTTATTGACAAAAAATTCAGCATAGTGATTACTCAGAGGAAGAGTAAGGGAAATGAAATCAGAGAGGAATCTAGAGGGGTTCAGCTGGCCAGTGAATTATTACACTTTGAAACGCATTCATTTGTAGATACTAAATATTTTTATTTAAAAGTTAATAAAAGGAGTGAATGGATTATCTAGTTTAATTGTGGATATGTGTGTTCTGCATGAATAATGTTTAATGTGATAACATTGTCAGTTCTCTTGTTATGTTATAAGATGCCACAGAAATGGTAACAAGGCATCATGGAGCATAACGATCCACAGTTACTTCATCTCAAGAATTACATGTTCCTTCCTTAACAGAGAACACTGCATTGATTCCATTTTATTCTTGGGAGAAGAGCACAACCAGTAACTTTCTTTGCCTTTTTTATTTTTTTTATTTTTTTCTCAGTTTCTATAATCTATAACAGCAAAATTCCATCTACTACTAAGCAGAAATGAAGCCATGCATTAAAATTGCACCATTCAAAGAGGATGGTGTAGGTACACAAAATCAGTTCCACCTGTTCTGCATGGAAATTTCCCCAGTTCTTGAAACTTATTATAATTCTAAAATATTTCGGTCAAAGTGACTCTCAGTTTTCAGCGGAGAGATAAGGTAATTGAGATAATGAACTTCAAGGCTGGGAAAATAAGACAAATCTTATGCTATTATGTAGAGAAATACACTAGAAATGTTTGCAGCACTCACTTTTTAAAAAAAATTTTTTTCAACGTTTATTTATTTTTGGGACAGAGAGAGACAGAGCATGAACGGGGGAGGGGCAGAGAGAGAGAGGGAGACACAGAATCGGAAACAGGCTCCAGGCTCCGAGCCATCAGCCCAGAGCCCGACGCCGCGGGGCTGGAACTCACTGACCGCGAGATCGTGACCTGGCTGAAGTCGGACGCTTAACCGACTGCGCCACCCAGGCGCCCCACAGCACTCTCTTTTTAATCCAATTTTCCATTCTTGTGTGAGGCTAACAGAAGGACATGAAAAGGCAATAGAGCCATTTTTCACTAAATTTCTCCTCTATGTCACATTTAAGTAATATTCACATTTTTTTCCCTGACTGTTCAAAGACAATAGAACATTATATATGAAAACTCTGTTACTGAGAAAAAAAAAAGTGACCTCAAAGAAGAGGATG
Source organism: Prionailurus viverrinus (assembly GCF_022837055.1). Taxonomy (NCBI): domain Eukaryota; kingdom Metazoa; phylum Chordata; class Mammalia; order Carnivora; family Felidae; genus Prionailurus; species Prionailurus viverrinus. Next base: position 224,547,940 of record NC_062561.1, on the reverse strand, counting down.
CATCCATATATTTGTTTTCCTGTTCTATGAATTGCATAAATATAAAGACTTGATCTTTATGATAAAAAAAAAATTAATTATCGCGGCGCCTGGATGGCGCAGTGGGTTAAGCGTCCGACTGCAGCCAGGTCACGATCTCGCGGTCCGGGAGTTCGAGCCCCGCGTCAGGCTCTGGGCTGATGGCTCGGAGCCTGGAGCCTGCTTCCGATTCTGTGTCTCCCTCTCTCTCTCTGCCCCTCCCCCGTTCATGCTCTGTCTCTCTCTGTCCCAAAAATAAAATAAACGTTGAAAAAAAAATTTAATTATCTAGAATTTTTTTCCCAAATAAATATTTTTCAGAGTTACAAGCACCCCTTATTCCCTTAGTTACATCCTCTAATTCTCTCAGTTATTTTGCAAATATACCAGTTGGATTTGAAATTAATCCCTGTTTTACTGTGAAGGTTAACGTTTTTTTCCTGGATATTTTTCATGTCTCTATTGGGACCAAAAACTATCCATCTGCTTGTCCATATGCTGGAGAACTGGACTTTATAATTTTCACTGGATGTGAGTTCTGCATTGTTCTACTACTGCCTGAGGAAACAAACATATAACATCATGTGGAACAATTGTATATTAATTCTACTGAGTCAAAGGTAAGTCAGTAAAATATATTTCTTTCTTAATCTAAACATTCATTTTAAAAAAGAATTAATAGCAATGCAAAAATACTTACAATGCAAACAATTAAAATAATGCTTTATAAAAGTCTCAATGTTATTTTAATTTGATAGTTTTCCTGGACTGTTTACAAGACTTAATCCTAATTACAGATACAATCAATCCTGAAGCTTAAATGCCACAACTAAACCATCAACATTCAATGAAATAGTGGATATTGCCAATAATGATATTGATATTCTTGAGCAATTTACTAGTATGCTTATTGAATCATCAGAGGTTCTTTTTTTTTACGTTCATTTATTTATTTTGAGAGAGATTGTGGGGAAAAGGCAGGGAGACAGAGGAAGAGAGAAAATCCAAACAAGCTCTGAACTTTCAGCCCAGAGCCAGACGTGGGGCTCGAACTCAAGAAGCTTGAGATCCAACCTGAGCAGAAATCAAGAGTCTGATGCTTATCCTACTGAGCCACACAGGTACCCTGAGTCCTCAGAAGTTCTTAATCAAAAAGTGCTTTAAAATTGTTTTCAGGCTGAAAAATTATAAATGTTCACATAACAATATATGATCATTTCAGCAAATAATTTTTTTAGTTGTGAATGATGCCTTCAAAGAGAAAGGCAGATATGAGTTAAGTATGAAAATGCTTAATTTAAAAATGCATGTATCAGTGTAATATAAAAATTCTTGCTATCCTTTATTATGATAACTCTAGAAAGAAGATTTTGATCTTGCTTGGATGCTGTAAAGTTGTCAAATGGTAATATGCCTATTTTAATTATCTATATAACATATCAAAAAAGAGACATGAAAAGAAATACTATAAAATAGGGAGTTGTTGTTAGCTATCTCAAGTTTTCTGAATGACTCAATTGATTATTTAATAATTAACTATTCTTAAAAAAAACTCATGCATAATAACCTGAGCCCTATATTTTTAAATTTCAAAATATTTGGTATTAAAAAAGGGTGGTTTTACAGTGACACACAAGGAGTGCTTCTTTGACAGACGGGGGGGATTTGTATGCTCAGCAGGGAAAGAAACTTAGATATTCATCAGGCAGAGGCTAAATTCTCCATTTCGATGGTTGACAAATCTATTGGGATGTCTAGTTCTCCCAAGAATGATTTTCTAGCAAGAAGAAGAAAGATTTGAAGAAAAGAAGATTGATATCAGGATATATTTGGAGAGTGCCAAAAGAGAAACCTGTTGTGCCTTGAAAACAGGGTCTAAATAAACCCAGTTCATCTGAACAAATGTTGTCATTACCCAAAATTTACCTTAAAAAAACACAATATCAGTCATTTACATTTGATGATAAACAGGCAACTTTGAAATTACATTTATTTTATAATGCCCCCTTAATTCTTACGCCTTTTTCTCTAACCATGTCCCTAATAGAGCTCATATTTCTAAACAAAGGCATTTTTTTCTTGTTTCATTTATTTGTTTCTTTTTGTTGTTGTTAATATATAGAAAGAAAAGTTCTTCATTAATAGAATGGTACTCTTAAAACCCAAGAGAAAAAAATATCCAAGAAAAGTAGATGAAATTACATTTTTCTCTATGAATACTAATTATGTTCATTGATTTTTTTTCTTTTTTCTTTTTCTTTCTTTCATTCTTTTTCTTGTTTCCTTTTTTTTTTTTTTTTTTTTTTTGGAAAGAAAACCAAACAGCCTAGGAAAACTTCTTAAGAACAGATGTTCAGTTTTGCAATTGATCAAACGTAGATTATTTCTCTTTGACAGAAGAAGCATTAAGAATGAAAATACCAGTTTATTTCAGATTGCCCAGGGAAATCAGGTGCAGAAGAGATGCACGAGATTATATGAAACAAAATATATGGAATAAATATGGAGCTGGAGTGGATGTCTTGGGAGGAGGAGGAAGAGGAGGAGGAGGAGGAGGAGGAGGAGGAGGAGGAAGGAAATGGTTTCAATGAATTAGATAGAAAGGCGGGAAGATATCTTTGAGCCATATTTAGGGGTACAATATGTAAGACTAAGTAAACATACTTAGCTGGAAGACTTCTATGACTATCTTTCAAACTTTTGTCTTATATAATTAAAAGAATTTTATTAATAAAAGATGACAGAAGAAATGAGTGACACGGTTAGAGCCGGAAGGAAATCACAATTTACTCATATAGAAGTCACCAGGCTGTGGTATATTTCAGCATGATAAATTGGTCAAGACCAAAAGATTGTACTGAGAAGTCGAAGTGCCACTGCAACAAATACAAGCAGACCTGGTTTTATTGTGCTTTGCAGATATTGCGTTTTTTTTAAGTTTATTTATTTATTTTGAGCAAGAGAGAATGTGTGAGTGGGGGAGGGGCAGAGAGAGTGGGTGAGAGAGAATCCCAAGCAGGCTCTGCACCACCAGTGTGGTGCACCACACAGGGCTCAAACCCAGGAACCATGAGATCATGACCTGAGCGAAAGTCAGATGCTAAACCAACTGAGCCACCCGGGTGTCCCTTGTTTGTTGTTGTTGTAACAAATTGAGGTTTGTGGCAACCCTGTGTTGAGCACATGTCTCAGCATCACTTTTCCAAAACATTTGCTTACTTTGTGTCTCTGTGTCACATTTTGATAATTCTTGCAGTCTTTCAAACTTTTTCATTATTTTTGAATTTTTTGCAGTGATCTGTGATCTGTGATTACAGCGCACTGAAAGCTCACATGAGAGTTAGCATATTTTAGTAATAAAATATTCTTCAGTTAACATATATACATTGTATATTTTACACATAATGTTACTGCATATTTAATAGAGTATAGTGTAAATATAACTTGTATATGTACTGGGAAAACAAAACATTCATTTGACTCACTTTATTGTTCTATTTCCTTTGTTTTGGTGATCTGGAACCCAATCAACAGTATCTTCAAGGTACACCTGTACCTTAAAATGTGGAAACAACTTTGGAACTGAGTAATGGGTAGAGGCTAGAAGAGTTTGCAGAGGTACGTGCAACAAAATGTTTACATTGCCATGAAAGGATTTTAAAGGTAATGTTGATGAGAATTTTTGAGAAGAAAAAGAGGAGAACTGGGGAAAAAGCCTTAGTCTTGTCAGAGAATACCTATGTGATCTTGAACTGAACATTGGTAGAAATATGTATGGGAAAGTTCATTCCGGTGAAGTCTCAGATGGAAATGAAGACATGTTATTTGACAGTGAAGGAAGCACACCCTTGTTACAAAGTGGCAACAATTTGGCTCATTTGGATCTATGTCCTAGTGTTTTGTGGAAGGTAGAATTCTAGCGATTAAATTGGGATATGTGCCTGAAGAAGTATCTAAGCAAAGTGTTGAAGGTGTGGGTTGGCTTCTCATGAAAAGTTCTAGTAAAAATGCAAGAAGAAAGAAATGACCTAAAGATAGAATTATTAACCAAAAGATAGGCAGAACTTAAAATATTTAAATATTCTCAGCTTATCTATATTGCAAAAAAAATGGACAAGCATGTTAGAAAGAAAAGAGTAAGGTGACTAAGTGGCCATTTGATAAGGATATTAGTTTGGATGTGAACCAGGGACTTAATCAACCACTTCAACATGAACACAGCTCTTTAGAACTGAAAGGGGAGGGACAGGAAGATTGTCTGACTTAGATTTTTCAGGATGGGTTTATAGAGCTTTTCCACTCTAAATGTGTGTTATTCAAGTCTAGGGAAGAAGAATCCCAAAAGTGATTCAGAGATTATAAGGGCTGCCTCCTCAGTTTCAAAGTTTCTTCATAGCAAAATAAATAATGAACAAAATGAAAAAGCAATCTATGGGATGGAAGAAAATATTTGCAAATAGTATTTCTGATAAAGCGTTAATATACAAAATACATAATAACCTCATATAACTCAATGACAATAACAAAAACCAAATATTTCAATTTAAAGATGGGCAGATCAGGGGTGCCTGGGTGGCTCAGTCGGTTTAGCGGCGGACTTCGGCTCAGATCATGATCTCTCAGTCCGTGAGTTCAAGCCCCGCGTCGGGCTCTGTGCTGACAGCTCAGAGCCTGGAGCCTGTTTCAGATTCTGTGTCTCCCTCTCTCTGACCCTCCCCTACTCATGCTGTCTCTCCCTGTCTCAAAAATAAATAAAACGTTAAAAAATTTTAAAAATAATAAAAAAAAAATGGGCAGATCAGGCACCTGGGTGGTTCAGTTGGTTAAGTGTCCAACCCTTGAATTTGGCTCCAGTCATAATCTTGTGGTCATGAGATCGAGCCCCACATTAGGCTGACAGCACAGATCCTGCTTGGGATTCTTTCTCTCCCTCTCTTTCCACTCCATCCTGGCTCACTCTCTCTCCCTCTCCCTCTGTCTCTCTCTCTTTCTTTCTCTCTTTCTCTCAAAATAAATAAATAAACTTTAAAAAAGTGGGCAGAAAACTGAATAGGCATTTTTCCAAAGAACACATAAAATAGCCAGCAGTTTGATTGAAAGGTGCTCAATGCTAATAATTCATCAGGGAAATGCAAATAAAAACCACAATGCGATATCACCTCACACCTGTGAGAAGAGAATGGCTATGCCCAAAAAGACAAAATATAAAAAAGTGTTGGCCAAGTTTAGGAGAAGTCGAACCCCTGCCCACTATTGGTGGAAATGCAAATTGGTTCAGTCACCATGGAAACAGTACAGTGATTTCCCACAGATTAAAAATAGAACTACCATACGATCCAACAATTCTGTGGGTATATATCCCCCTAAAAAAATTTAAAGAAGATCTCAAAGAGGTACCTACACCACCAGGATCCTCTCATGTTGCAGTATTATTCACAATATTCAATATATGGAAACAACCTCAATGTTCATCAACAGGTGAATAGATAAAGAAGATGTGGTACACACACGCACGCACACACACACACACACACACACACTATTATTCAGCCATCGAGAAAGAAAGAAACACTGCCATTTTCAACAGCTTGAGTAAATCTTGAGGGCATTATGCTAAGTGAAATAAGTCAGACAAAAAAAAGACAAATATCGTATGATACCATGTATGTATATGCGAAATATCAAACAACCAAACTCATAGAAACAGAGAGTACAATGATGATTTGCAAGGGCTAGGGGTTGGGAGAAATGGGGCAATTTGGTCAAAAGGTATCAACTTCCAATTATAGGATAAATAACTTTGGGAGGATCTAATGTACAGCAGAGTGATTATCATTAATATTATATTTCATACCTTAAATTTCCTAAGAGAATAAATCTAAAATGTTCTTAGTGTGTGCACGCGCGCGCGCGCGCGCACACACACACACACACACACACAAATGGCAGTCATATGAACTGTTGAAGGCGTTAAGTAACACTATGGGAATCATTTTGCAATATAAATCATATCAACACATCCTATACTTTAAACTTATGCAACGTTTTATGTCAATGATATTGGAGAAAAAAAGGAATGCCATCTGCATTTCAACAATCAAGACAACTCCCAAGGCCTTGGGGATCTGACCTTTGCCCAGCAGACCCTTAAGTGAGCAGCTACCTCCACATAGTCTTCTAAAGATGGAGACCCTGAGAGCCACAGGCATTAAACCCAAGCAAAAGGCTGTCTTGAGGTCACTGTACAGAGATCCCAGTAGGACAATGTCCAGTAGAGCTGTGGGAGTGGGGTTATCTCATTGACCCCAGAGCAGCAGAACCACTAGTGTTCAGTTCTACCTACTGGAGAATTGAAGGCGTGAAACTCCAACCTAGCAGAGCTATCGTCGGCAAAGCTATGGGAGTAGCCTCTCCCCAGTGTGTCCAGAAGTAGGAACTTCCACCCCGGTGGGCTTAGGATTTTGAGTTGATGCTAGAACAAGTTAAGATTTTGGGGACTATTAAGACAGAACATATGCATTTTGCATGCAAGAAGGACACGAATTTGTGGGGGCAGGGGACGGATAGAATGCTGTGATCTGATCATTTGTGTCTCCCTCAAGTCCATGTGTTGAAAACCTAATGCTCAAGATGATAGTGTTATGAGGTGGGGCCTTTGGAAAGTGATTAGGTAAGAGAGAGGAGCCCTCAGGAATGGGATTATTGTCTTTATGCAAAGGACCCTGGAGAGATCCTTTGATCCTCTGTCACAAGAGTTGACAAGAAGTCTGTATTCTGGATGAGGGCCCTTACTCAACTGTGTGGACACTCTCATCTTGGAATTACAAACTGCAGAACTTGAGAAATAAATTTCTGTTGTTTATAAGCCATCCAGTCTGTATGGTATTTTGTTATTATTAGCCCAAATAGAGTCAGACAATGACTACAATTTTTAGTTGTTTGCTTTTTTTTCAAATGGGATGACTCTGAATGAAGGAAAGGCTTTTACACAGTATCTCAATGAAGGGGACCAATTTTGCTTTTTAATTTCTTAGGTGAGAGGAAATAACATTCTATATGCTTTAAGTAGTCAGTATAGAACACTGGAATAGAACAATGGAATGAAAACAAAGAAAAAGAAAATCATCAGGGCAATAAGATCCTATTGATTGGGGCAGGGTCAAATGGAATACTACAATAATAATAGAAAACATATAATATTATTTTCCTTATAGAAATGACAAAACTGAAGCAGGAATGTAAAATAATTCTAAAAAGATAGCTCACTAGCAAATAACAGTAGATCTGTCTGATAGGAAAGCCTCATTTTTTCACCACATCTTTCTACCTTGGCATATATTCTGTACCCCATTTAAAACCACCAAAATGTGTACAGCAAGTAAACAAAAGTTAAAGTACATATAGTAATTCTTCTAATGTAAAAACTGCAAGGATTTCCAAGAAATTATGAATGGCCACTATTACACTCTGCCATAAATATTTTTGTGCAGAGTACCTGACGTCAACTTTTTTCACCGTGGTAATTAAATTCTATGAAAATGAAATCAAGTGAATGTAAGTGAACAAACACCAAGAATAAGCTAATGAATAGATTTAAGCATTTGTACTCAAACAATTATGATATACCCATAACCATTGAGGGTTGTGCAAAAGTGCATTTTAGTTTGAAAAGCAAATATTGAAATAGAATGTAAGTCAGCATGTCTATTGTTGTATTTGTGACTGTTCTTATCTAGATAGAGCTTGTTAGTTATGTGATTAATATGTGAGACGCCACCACTTAATGCTTTATTTATGAACAGATAAACACATATCCACTCAGCACATAATAGACCCCATGAGAGATAATATGTTGTCTATAATGATTAATATAACATAAACTTCCTGATTAAATGACTTGTGTTCTTGTGGATTTATTATACCGGTTTTTTGAAGTTGTTTTGTTGTTCAAGTAGCTCATGGGGTTAGTGGAGTCTAGAGTAAAGAATATCTACTTATGAGATAGGAGCAGATAATATAGGAAAATGAAGTAGATTTAGTCTAAGAAACAGTATGAATGAGTAAGAAAAATGGTAAATTGGTGACCAGATTATAGACTGAATGGCCCAGTCATTACTGCTTTAAATGAATTGATCGATGATGCAATGAGGTAATGAAGAACACTGTTGCCCAGTCACTGATATTTCAAGTTTAACATGACATCTAGTTTTTATGTGAAATTTCAAAATTCTCAAATCATGAGAAGAAAAAGTTAGAACTTAAACAAGTCATAGTGGAAGTCAAACATAATGCATATATTATAATTGTTATGAATACAGTGTTAGTATCTGTTGGCTTATCCAACAACTTAGGGTATCAGGTGTCTATTATTAATGCGGTCAGTAAATAGGAGACTACCACAATGGACACCTAAACATGGAAATAGTGTGAATTTCAAATGACACTAGGATATTACATATAAAATGGATTAAATTAAACATCTGTAGAAGTCAGCTGTTTTACGTTGAACTATGTTAAAGAGGCTGAAGTCCTAACACCCAGTTAAAATGCAGTTATTAGGTTGGGCTCTATTCCAATATGGCTGGTGTCTTTATAACAAAAGAGAGACAGAGATGGAGACAACATCAATAGTGCCATGTGACTAAGGAGGCAGACATGTGCAGTGATGTGTCTATAAGCCAAGTAACCCCAAGAGTTCTAGCAACCCCAGAAAGTAAGAGAAAATCATGAAACCAATTGTTCCCTAGAGTTCTCAGAGAAATAATAGCCCTGCTGACATCCTGGTTTTGAACTTGTAGCTCTTAGAACTGTGAGAAACTAAAATTCTGTTAAGTTACCTCGTGTGTGGTATTTATCATGGCAGAGTTAGAAAATTAATACTTCTATCTCTAATCCAGAACACTGCATGTGTGCATTTGGGATAAGAGGAATAAAGAAGAATACCTACAACCTATTATGGTGAAAGGCTGAATACCTTCCTATTAAAATCGCAGGTAAGGCATGGATGCCTGCATTCACTGCTTTCATTCAAAATTGCCCTACAGATTCGAGTTAGTAAAATAAGGCAAGAGAAATAAACAAATCACCCACATTGGAAAGAAAGAAATAGAATTGCGTTTATTTGTAAATGGCGTGATTTTCTTTGTAGAAAAAAATGATATAGAGTGCTACAGAAACTAGTCAGCAAGTTTAGCAACTTTGTAAAACATAAGATTAACCTGTAAATATGAATCATATTATACATTCTAGTTATGCATAGTTGAAACTGAAAATGAAAAAAAATGAAATACCATTGACTATAGCATCAAAATTTTGAAATACTTTGGGAAAATTACGATGATGTGAATGGCTTTTACAATAAAAGCTATAAACATTGCTGTGAAAAGTTGAAATGTTAAGTAAATGGAGAGATATACTGTGATTATTTGTAAAAAGACTCAGTATTTGTAAGATATCAACTTTTACAGATTTATCTATAGATTTGTAGCAGTCAAAACTCCAGTAGGTTTCTTTTTTTGTAGAAATTGACAAAATGATTCTAAAGATTACATGGAAATACAAAATTATTTGAATATACAAAAACATCTGAATATTCATTTAAAAAGGGATGTCATTCCACACCATGAACTGTATACAAAAATTAACTCAAAATGCACTTATAAAATACAGGTAAATGCTAAATGTGTAACATTTCCAGAAGAAAAAAATCATAGAAAACTATTATGACCTTTGGTTATAAATGTGTGTATGTATGCATCTTAGGTACAGTGCTAACAAAACAATCTACAAAATAATAAATTTAGGGGAGCCTGAGTAGCTCAGTCATTTAAGCATCTGATATTGGCTCAGGTCATGATCTCATTGTTCCTGAGTTTGAGCCCCACATGGGGCTGTTTGCTGTCAGCACAGAGCCTGCTTTCGATCTTCTGTCCCCCTCTCTCTGCCTCTCCCCTGTTTGAGCTCTCTCTCTCACTCAAAAATAAACATTGAAAAATAATATACTTTACTTTAAAAAAAGAATAAATTACAACTTTGATTTCATCAAAATTAAAAAAAATAAAATTTTAATTTAAAAAATTAAAAAAAATGTCTCTTCAGAAGACATTCTTAATATAATGGAAAAATAAACCATAGATTTGGAGAAAATATTTGCAAAGCATAACCCTAAAAAAGGATTTGTACACAAATATGCAAAGAACTCAAAAAAGGTAATAAGAGAACAACAACAAAAAAGCAATTCATGCCTCCCAATGACCACAAGGTTTGAATCGACACTTTCCAAATGTAGATATGCAGATGCAAAAAAAGTCACATGCAAAGATCAGCATCCGCATCAATCTCTAAGGAAGTGTGAGGATTTTTTAAGTCAGCTTTTCTATGACGCTTGCAAGGAGAAATGGTAGTTAGGATCTGGAAATACGTATTCCTTTTGGCAGTCACATCAGACACGCACTCCTTTATAGCATCTTCCATTAAGATTATTCAGTTAATGTCCTTGTTCTGAGTCCATTAAGAATCATTAAAATTATAATTTGGTCTTATCATAATAGATTTTCTAAGAGACGGAAAACATGCTGATCAATCAACATGTTGAGCTATTTTTTTTCCCACTCAATCTGGAAGGATTGCCATGCGCGTTAAGCCTTACTCTTCTTGTGAGATACGTCAATCACTCCTCTAAAACTAATCAATTTATGGTCTGAGAAAATGCTAAATTTTGTCCTGCACCTGCAACCCTTAGTATCAGACCCACAAACAGACTTGACCTCCCCAGCTAACGACTTTCTCTGAGACCCTGCTGATTGAGCTAGGGAATTCTCTATTTTTAACTAACATTTTTAACGAACACCTAAAGGAATCCAATTATCAGAGACTAATTATTATAGAATCTCACATAACAGTGTATGAATTAGAAGTCAAGTCACATTTGGGGTCAGTGAACTGCATTCTGTTCCATAGCCATAGTGCGTCAAATTAATTCTCAGGGATAGCACATAGATTGTAACCTACTTGTAGCGTAGCCCTGACATTTGTTTCTTTTCTTCTGTGTATTGGAAATTCTTGACTCAAGTTTGCGTTGCTAAGGCATCCATTTCAAAGAAGCATCCACTTCAAAGAAGCCTCTGTCAAATGAACACACTGCTGGTCACAGGCCTGTAGATAAAGAGCCAGGCCACTTGCCCACACTAAGGTTCCTTTTTTGTAGACCCTTGATTGATTTACCTAACTGGCCATGGGGCCACTTGAACTTTTCTCTTCCCTGTTTTTAATTCCCACGGTTTTGTTTTAAATTTACCAATAAAGAGTAAGCCCCGGAAACCCTAGGTCCCCACCCTTGACCCCAATAAAAGCAGACCCCCAGGCATATGTGCTCCCTCTCTCTCTACCTGCAACCTCACTGTGTGGCCTCATATGTGCTGTGTACTTTCTAGGTTCTGCAAGCAATAAACCTTTATTATTTATTTATTTATTTATTTATGTTTTTTTTTCAAAGTTTCCTGATAGTTGTCACTGAAGGGTGCCTTGCAATTGTAGGAACTACTGGGTCAGGTCCAACCACAACACTGGTTATTGATAGGCTGAGGCCAGCGAACAACATACTACAATTCATTTATATGGGTTATTTGAAAACCTCTTCAAAGGAATAACAGGCAAGAATACTGGTATATTTTATTTTGTGTTCAAGAGCTAATTCATCGTAGAAGTTCTTAATTTTTTAATGTTTTCTTTTATTTTGTTTTATTTTTTTATTATGAGAGATAGAGTATGAGCAGGGGAGGGGCAGAGATAGAGGCAGAGAGAGAATCCCAAGCAAGAGCCTTACCATCAGCACAGAGCCTGAAGCGGGGCTCAAACTCATGAACCATGAGCCAAAATCAAAAGTCGGAAACTTAAACAACTCAGCCACCCAGGTGCCCTCATAGAAGTTTTTCTTTCCAGAGAAAAGTTTTTCTGCATATTTCCCAGTTACATTGTAGCCATTCCTTCTCATAAAAAGATAGCACTTCTTGGGGCACCTGGGTGGCTCCCTCATTTAAGTCTCCAGCTTCTGCTCAGGTCCTGATCTCACGGTTCGTGAGTTTGAGGCCAGCATTGGGCTCTGTGCTGACAGCTCAGAACCTGGAGCCTGCTTCGGATTCTGTGTCTCCCTCTCTGACCCTCCCTTACTTGTGCTCTGTCTCTCTCTCTCTCCCCAAAATAAATAAATAAAATTTAAAAAAAATAAAAAAGACAGCACTTTCTGCATTGATTTTGATTTCTAGTGCTAGTTACCACACAAATAATTTTTTTCTTGCAGATTCCATCATAATTACATGCACCAATCCTAATGCTAACCTAAAACCTCAATTATATGCTTTATCTAAAGAATAAATTTCTTAAACACTAAACTTGGTTATTAAAATGAAGAAAATTTACCTTGTCTTTAAATTCTCAACTTAATGATATTATTTTTAATAACATATAAAATTAAATCAATATAATTATTTTATTTCCCTTGTATATTTGTTATTTTTGACATATTTATTTTTTATTATTTATCATATGCTACATATTATATATAATATTATAAATACAGATATTAAATATATATTATCTGTGGACTGAGCCCAAAGTCTAATGAAAGAAACAGATATATAAACAAGCAATTATAAGCAAAGCATATTATAAGCCCTGTAACAGAAATATAAATATGGTGTTTGAGGTGGTATCTCTAAAATGTCATTGTTTATATTGCCACAATTATCAGTAAAACAAGTAGTTTATAAATCAAAATTTTGATATTCGTAGAGAATGACAAATTCAACAATTACTGAATTTATTATACATAGTAGTATTATTTAATAAGATGTACATATCATTTAACTGCCATTTATAATACCAATTATATTTGTTATTCATGATAAATAGAAAACAATAATTTCTATTGTGAGGAAAACAGTGCAATAATACCAGTATTTTGAATTACCAACATTTTTTTTTTCAATTTCAAAAAGCACATGTAGGATTTAAATGATAATAAAAAAAAAAGATACATAACCCGTAAACCTTGCTATTTGGGTGAACTTCATGTTAGAAAAGGTTATACTTATTTTTGGGGGGATGTTATACTTATTTTGGGGGGATTCTTGTCTGAGAAAATATTTAAAACCACGGGGCGCATTAACCCATTTCTAATGTACCCTATGTTAACACAGTTGTCTACATGTATGGCATTTTCATCTCAACATTGGTGACTATCCTGGTATCCTAGAGCATGAAATGACACAACAGACAATCTTGCACAATATTTCTTTATTTCATGTTTTCATCTCTGGTTACAGAGTTCATAATCCAGCTCACTGAAACTGCTAAGGGGATAGGTCACAGTCCCCAAACACATACTGCAGGTTCTATGCACTGAGATGCTGATTCTCAGATAGAGAAACTGAAGGACTCCATAAAAATCCGCGTTTTGCTTTTTTTTTTTTTTTTTGCTTCTATTCTTGCCAGGACCTGCACCCCCATTTCACACATGTCTTGTAACACAAATAGCATATGTTCTCCTTATAAAGGTCAAACACTGAATGATTTCTCTAGAATAGATAACATCAAAAGAAGGACCAGGTGAGAATGGCCCAACAGAGCGATCACATGCATACCCCGGAATACTGGAGCTAAACATCTCAACTCCAAGACCCCTCGACTCCAAGGATTAACACTTGGGTGTTCACCTTTGTTTTAACTGGCTCCTGGATGACTGAGGGGACGCCGACACCAGACCACCATCCTCAATAAAAAACCTGCAGACCCTGAACAAAGACAAGGCTCCGGCTTCTTTCCTTTCCAAGTCTCCCAGGTGCTCCGTCTGCACCTGCTGTCTGTCTGTACCTTCAATAAACTCTGCTCTCACTTCTTGCTGATTCACATTTGATTTCCATTGACAGGCCAAAGACAATCTTGGCGGGTCCTGCGTTACCTGCTATGGGTCCCTGGGTCCTGCCTGCCAGCATCAATTGGATAAAATAAAAATCATTTACCTGCATCACAGTGCTGTCACAAACTTGCAAGGTGCATTAATTTTTCTATACTTTCTACATCCTAGACAATACTTGCTTTCAAGACATTTTTTTTCCCCACCACCTAGTTGTACATGTTTCTTTCAAAATTAAATGAGCAAAATCTCATCCTGATATTTCGTTGCTTATATGGACTATATTTTCACCCAATTTTCTTTTTGGAAAAATTCTCTTGGAGTGATAGTACCTGAACAGTGATTCTGTGCCTAAGTGAATTACATGTAATGGGGACAATAGCGCAATTAGGGATGTCATTTGTAAAACTGATGTACAATTTCACAAACTTTACTCTGAAATAATTCTTAAAAATAAAGTTAACTTTGCTTATAATTTATCATCACCAGAGCCGAATCGATCTGTCTCTGAGTCACATACCTTAGAATATGGGACATATATAAGGATCTAAAAAATATTATGCAAATTTGAATTGAAGAATAAAATTGTGCCTCATTCTCCACAGGTGCCTCTGGTTGTAAATATTTGATTACTCTTGTTTGTTATAAGTTTCAAAAACAAACTAAAACTTTTCTATTTGATTCCTAAATATTTTCTCAATTACAGTATTGCAAATATCCCAAACATACATGAATATTAAAAACTCACAGCCTCAGAATTTTGATGAGGTTCACAATGTTTAGATACTTGGATTTTCAACTCAAATCATATATTATCACATACACCTGCTCACACATAGACACACACACACATACTGAATTACGATGAGCGGATAACAATAATAGAAACACTATTCTATGAATCCGATTCGAAATATTAGCTAATTTGACGGCTTGGATAACTTTAAAAAATTTTTTTTTCAACGTTTATTTATTTTTGGGACAGAGAGAGACAGAGCATGAATGGGGGAGGGGCAGAGAGAGACAGAGACACAGAATCGGAAACAGGCTCCAGGCTCTGAGCCATCAGCCCAGAGCCCGACGCGGGGCTCGAACTCCCGGACCGCGAGATCGTGACCTGGCTGAAGTCGGACGCTTAACCGATTGCGCCACCCAGGCACCCCTTGGATAACTTTTTTAACCCTGTAAAACAAGAAGCATTGACATGAAACAAATCAGCATTATGATGGTGATGCTTCATCACGTTTAAAATGTAATAAAGTAGGGGTGCCTGGGTGGCTCAGTTGGTTGAGTGACCGACTCGGCTCAGGTCATGATCTCAGGGTTCACGAGTTCAAGTCCCACGTGGGCTCTGTGCTGATGGCTCAGAGCCTGGAGTCTGCTTCAGATTCTGTGTGTGTGTCTCTCTCTCTGCCCCTCCCCTGCTCGCTCTCTCTCTCTCTCTCTCTCTCAAAACATAAATAAATAAATAAAATTTAAATGTAATAAAATATATCAAACATTTCTCATGCCATGGGATAATGGGAGAAAAATGGCATTGGTGAAACTGACCTGAACAACTTTTATTTTCATGAAATGTATTCTTGTGCAAGTGGCTGATGCCCTAGTAGCAGTTTGTGTATTTGATGTAAAAGGCATTGCATCTGCTAGCAAGCATTTTGCAAGGTCAGAAACGAAACACATCTGAACCTGCTGTTAACATTCAGCAAAATATACTGCAGATATTCTGGAATCTTTTTTTTTTCTGTCACTGTGGATCAGATGCCATGCAGCCTACATAGACAATGATGGCATACATTCCATTTCTGTAAAAATATGCTTTTCAATAGAGAAAGAATGAACTCTTACCAGTTCAGATGCAGAATCTCACTGCACTGCATCTCCCTGACTACTGAAATCTTTAACGCTCACAGAAACCATTTAAAGGATTTGAGCATGTCTGTGAAAGTGATGTACAAGTTAAAAACATGGTAAAGAAGATTCCTTCGGAATCAAACTCCTTCATAAAAGACAAGTACTTCCTTTCTAAATTCAAAATAAGAAAATGTGACCAGTGATTCAAAATAATGGGCACTCAGCCATTTCTTTCCTCCTGGTCAAACCTTTTTTTTTTTTTTTTTTTTTTTTTTTATCCTTATGCTAAGTGTAGCATAACTGTACTCTAATTTCATGGTACATAAGTTGGTACATCACAACATCTCAATAATTAGCCTATCAAGACAGAGAGATCTGGGGCGCCTGGGTGGCTCAGTCGGTTGAGTGTCCGACTTCAGCTCAGGTCATGATCTCACAGTTTGTGAGTTCGAACCCCGCATTGGGCTCTGTACTGACAGTTCAGAGTCTGGAGCCTGCTTCAGATTCTGTGTCTCCCTCTTTTTCTACTCTTCCCCTGCTCATACTCTGTTTCTTTCTCCTTCAAAAATAAATAAGCATTAAAAAATAAAAAAAATAAAGAGAGACCTAAACAAATACAAAACAACAGCTACTGAGAGGGAAAATGTTTAATTATATCTTAAATAGATACTCTTTGTGACAGTAAATTACACACACACACACACACACACACACACACACGCATGCACACACATACCTGCATACTGCAAATGGCATATCCCTGTAATATTTACAAAACAAATAATATGGATTATACTTCAGAATAATGGAAATTTGTGAAACTTTTATATTTTAAAATCATTACAGTTGGATATACTTTAATAGAATGATTCTTCACGTTTCTTAAGCCCAATTCAACCATTCCAGAAATTTACCATTTTTTTCAAGTTTTTTAAATTATATTACTTCTAGCGATGTCTTAAAAATTCTGTTGGCTATTTTGTGATGATACCTGTATCATGTCAAGTTTCCCCAACATTCTCTCTCATCAGTGGCATCAGATCATAGCCACAGTTAATTGGCATTCTTTTACTCAAAATTGCCCATTTTTGGTTAATGTCTCTTCTGCACTAGAGCCATAGTCTGGGCTCCAATATGTGTATAGTAACTAATTTAATATTCACAACTCCTTTTTTCTATCTTACAAATGATAATTTTAAGATGATAATCATGAGCTCATTATGAGATGTTAATTCATGCTCCCAATGACATAGTTAGTAGTTAATTGTTGAGTTAAAACCTGAGTTAGAGAAATCTAGTTATAAAAGCTCTGTTCTTCACAACTACAGACATTGTCACGAACGATGACAGCGTCAGCATTCTTGTGGCCACTTTGATCTACATAAATGTTCATGAACAGCCATTATGTCTGATGAGTGGTGCATTCAAAAGCCCACTATACGCCAGGTGACATCTACTAACTTAGTACCAACTTTGGGACTTTCCAACTATAGGAACATGGCCAACATTTTTGTCTCTATGGATTTCTATTTCCTTATTTTAAAATGAGCATAACTCTATCTAACTCATTAAACCTAGTAGTTTATAGTGACATCAAATGAGATGTAGAAGAAAAAAATATTTTTAAACACAGATTTTAAAATTATAGGTACAGTAGTAATACACTCAAAGAAGACATTATAAACCAGATAAACATTAAACTGCAGATTCAATAATAGTCTAACAATAAGTAGAGAAAGCAGATGGGAAAATTGCAATGCATTTAAAATAGGCAAATGGAAGCCTACAGAAAGTAATAAGTAGGTAGCTGTTTCTATTTCCATATCCTCATCACCTAAGCCTGTTGGTAATATCACTACTATAGCCATAATTCTTTGGAATAAAGAAATCTAATTGCCCGAATTTAAAGATGATAAAAAGTAATATAGTTGCACAAAGGAGTTAAGGTGTCCTTCTTGATTGTTCACCAAAGGCAGGGGGAAATAACCTTTTCCTTCACTCTCAACTGTATTGTATACCATTGTTCTTAGAGTTATCCTGGTTACTAGAAGCAGAGGCATCTGTGAGCATGTTAGGGCTCTCTGGGCTCTACCTTGACCTACTGAATCAAGATCTCTAAGGATGAGTCCCATTTAACATTAACAAGCTCCCAGGATGATTCTTATACATACTAATGATTGAGAATCACTGCTGGACACACAGACCCAACATCAAAGAAATCAAATTTGCTGTGCAGTAGAATGAGAAATATGTCAATAATGCTTATGTAACTCTCCAGCCAGATATGTGCAAAGATATGAACAGAGAAGAACAGAGATGGACATATTCATTCAGGGAACATTTAAATACCTGCTCTAGACTTGGACCTGAGTTGAAATGCTGAGGTTAACAAAGGTGAATAAAGCATAGTCCTGCCTTTACGTAACTCAAGTAATTAACTGTAATAATTATTGGAAGTTTCCAAATCAAGACACCTCATCAAACCTAGAGGGATTAAAATAACTACAAAGAAGGTGATATTTGAGCAGTGTCTTGACAATCATGTCAGTTTTAAGAAATAATCTACGGATCAACACTTGATTGGAAAGCCAGAGATAACATGTTCAAAGTCATGACAACATGAGGAAGAGTGGATAATTTGGAAAACTGACAATTGTAATCTGATAACAAACAACTGAAAAGCATATGCAAAAGTTGAAAAGAAAGAAAGAAGGCAAGAAAAAGAAAGAAAGAAAGAAAGAAAGAAAGAAAGAAAGAAAGAAAGAGAAGGGAAAGGAAGTTGTGAGATAGGAATTGGAGATATAGACTCAGTTCAGAACAATGTTGTTCTGTGTCATACTATGAAATGAAACTAGACGTGATTCTATGTTGCTTAGAAGACTCACTGAAAATCACAAGAAGGGTGGCGATGTGTTGAGATTCTAGTTTTAGGATATGGATGGATTAGAGGGCAAGAATGGATGTAAAAGGGCCCAGTAAAGAAGATATTGAAGTTGACAAGAGACTTAAAAACATATCCTAAATTATGAGTGGAGTCAAGGATGAAGAAGGAAGTGTGGTTTCCAGAGATGTTGGTGCATGTTGGGAATAAAATATAAGATATATAAGATAATCTAATACACCTAATATAAGATATATAAGATATATAAGATAATCTAATACACCTAATATAAGATAAGGTGTATTATTGAGAGGCGACATCTTTAGTTTGGAGCATGACAGTTTGAAGTCACTGGAGGAAATGGTGAATCAAAGAGTTTTTAATGGAGGAAAATTCTGGGTTAGAAATACTAATTCCAGAGCCATTACCATGCAGGTGATAGCTGATCCCAGAGAAATTGACGAAAGTTCTCAAAGAGACTGACAGTCAGGAAAGAAGATGAAGCGAATCAGGGGAATAAGAAAGGAAGGGAGAGCATTAAAGTAAGTGAAGGATTGTCTTGAGGGTAATAATGGGTAGCTAAGCATTGAAAGATTATGCAAAGATTAAAAAAATAAGAACCCAAACTATGTTGAATATGGCAATGTAGAGACCTTTGAACTATCAGAAGAAAACCAGGTCAGTAGAGCGGTTGGACAAATATTTTAAAATTTTGAGGACTAAAAGGAAACCATGTGGCTGTATAGAAAGGCACTATTTAGAAAGGACATGGAACTGTTTAGTTTTAATTTTATTTCTTTTGAGGGAATAGTTTTTAAAATTAAAAAAATATTTTTAAAGATGGGAGGATTTTAAATAGATATACTCCATGTCAAAAGGACCTAGCAGAATGGAAACAATGTTTTCTTTCCAGAAAGAGGACATAATTAAAGATATAAGGCAAACCATCAAAGCATCCAGCTTTGATTTTCCATGATATCAGGTCCCCAAAGCAAAACAGTCCAAAGCAATTTGTCAAGGCACCCATCGATTTCAAGCAGCCGTTATTTTATTTATTTTACCACAGGCAATTTTTTTTTTAAGTTCAGAACATCTCCTCTGGCCCTACTGACTTTCTAGTCTTTTTGCTTACTCTGATTCACCTCAGTGAGCTGATCCCCATTCTTCAGTCATTTCTTTCATGGCTTCCTTTCTGTAATGTCATCATATACAATTTGAGAACTTTCTGATTCAGTAACTCCCTGAAGACCTCAAGTATTCTCCTCAGTTGAAGCATAGTGAGGTCATTCCTGTCTCACAGTTCTGGAGGATGGAAGTCTGAAATCAACATGTCAGAGGTCGATGCTCTCTCTGAAGTGTTGGGGGGAGTCTGTCCCATGCCTTTCTTTTAGCCTTGGCATTGCTGGCAATTTTTGCAATTCCTTGTCTTGTAGAAGTATCTCTCTATACTTCTCTTGCATCATCACATGGCATTCTCCCTGTATGTCTTCACATTATCTGTGAAACATCACTTTGTGTGTGTCTGTCTTTAAGTCTCTTCTTCTCTACTTAGAAGGACACTAGCTATACTGGATTAGTGCCCCATCCATGACCTCATCTTAAGTTGATTACATCTGCAAAGACCCCATTTCCAAGTAAGGTCATGGTCACAGGTCCTAGGGGTTAGAACTTCAACATATCTTTCCAGAGAGAACAACTAATCCTATAGCATTTGTAATGACTGAACTGAAATGATGTAGGATGGCAGCAGGAAGGGTGTGGGGGAAAAACATAGAAAAAAGACAGTGTGCAAAAATCGTCCTAAGAAACATATCAATGGGCTGATGAGGAAGAGTTATGTGCTGAACAAAGAAGAAGAAAGGAAACTAATAGAGTGTTAATAGGTAAGACAGAAAATAATTACCCAGTTTAGAAAATAAGTTGTGTAACTAAAAATCAGGATAATTATGCTTCCCATGGGGTATTTAAAATTTAAATATCCATGAAAAAAGGAATTTTCATTTTTTTCTTCAATAAGAAACATAAAGAGTAATAAGTAAAATTTAAGATAAATTCACTTGCAACAAATTTTAGAAATGAATTTGAAATATTTTAATAAATGAATGAAAATGGTAATATAATATTGTTTTTAGCATGATCAAAATTTTTGAACAATTAATTTATATAAACCACTTACTTTGATGGATTATATATGTAAATATTATATTATAAATCTCAATGTGTAGAAACACAGGAAATATCAAAACCTAAAATAACTGGGGCACCTGGGTGTCTCAGTCGGTTAGGAATCCAACTCTTTATTTTGTCTCAGGTCTTGATCCCAGGGTAGTGGGACTGAGCCCCTGCTCTCATTCTCTCTCTCTCTAAAATAAAAAAATTAAAAACTAGAATAATTATAAATAAAAATTACTGTTGGTTGGTTAATGGTGTCTCAGAATAAAGTCAAATTCATTAATGTACATGCATATTCACTTTGAATCTTCTCTGTTGACTTTCTCCTAATTAAGTGGCATGTAGTAAAGTAATCTCAGTAAATATGATTATTCAATGCATATTAATTGTTAAATAATAGCACAGGCAACTTACATATACTTCGAGTCAAATATTTACTACCTTTAATCTTTTACATCGGTAACTTTTTGGTTAGACAATATAGGTAAGAAAGCACTTCAATGCTCATTGTTGATCCTCTTATATACCCCAAATAGCTATTCTGTCTAATAAGTAAGCAACTTAACAACAGACCATAACGATTATTATCATTTTTTGTCACTTTCGTTGTACATGCTTAAGACTTAAAAGTGAATTAATGTATCCTGTTAGCCCATGAAAGAAAGCAATAATGCATATCAACCAAGCATTGTGTACCAGAAATACATATTGCTTGTTTTTTAATGTGATTTGTAAGTTTTGGTATGGTTTTCCCTTAAATGAGAGATGACAAGAAGGGATATCAAGGAATAGTCAGTTTCCTTAATTTACAGCTAGCTCTAATAGTAAGCATTTATTTACATGTGATGACAGAGTCTCAGTAACAAAGACAGTAGATTAGCAATCACAACAAAATTTATATTATTAAATTTTATTAAATATTTATATTATTTAATATAATAATTTTATATTATTAAATTTTATTAAATTTATTTATATTATTAAGTCACTTAATTTCAGGTGGCAGCAACATTAAAAACTATCTTTCACCTGACTTTATCTTATTTTACCTTTTCTTGGTTTCCATGTCTCCTAATCCTGTTTTAAAATTTTCAAATATATATATGTATGTATATATATATATATATATATGTATATATATATATATATATATATATATACACACACACACACAGACACACACATATATATGACTAAATTACATCAGTTTGAAGAGAATGGTTTACAAATTAAAGAAAAATGTCAAAGTGATTTAGCTTAAATATATGTAAATCAGATGGATTAACTATTTGATTTTATCTATCTTTTATCTATCATTTATCATATCCCTCCCTATATCTATATACCTAAACTTTTTTAATGTTTATGTTTTAATATTTAGTTTTGAGACAGAGAGAGAGAGAGAGAGAGAGAGAGAGAGAGAGAGTGAGCACAAGCCAGATAGGTGCAGAGAAAGAAGGAGACCAAGGATCTGATATGTGGGCTCTGCTCTGAGAGTAGAGAGCCTGATGCAGGGCTCTATGCCATGAACTGTGAGATCATGACCTGAGCCAAAGTCATACTCTTAACTGACTGAGCCACCCGGGCACCCCTAAAAAAACAACCCCCAAAAAACCATTAATTGAAAATATCAAGTAAGCATACTAACTTAATGGCTATTATTTCAGACTGGGTATTACACATAATTAAAGTGTGAAATATGCAACATGAATTTTGAACTCTGTGTATATAATTTCACTTGATATAATTTTGGAAGAAAAATTATAATATTTTAGATGTGTACTAATTAAAGTTGTTACAGGTCAAATTTTCTCCACTGTTAGGATTGAAAAAAAAAACATGCATACTATGAAATGTACTTGGGCACTGTATATAATTAACTTAGAACAACAAGAATAGCATCAATGAAAACAAGGTGTTTCATAATTTTATATGATTTTGCATCACTTTGTATACTGAATTCTAGTATCATGGATTCTTAGGTTCTGAGAAGGAGTTATAACATCCGCTTGTATATCCATGACGAGACAACAGGAAAGATTTTGTTGAAAGGAAGGCAGTGGGCACTTAATGGAAAATAGGAAAAAAATCCTGGGGCACCTGGGTGGCTCAGTCAGTTAAGCATCCAACTCTTGATTTCGGCTCTGGTCATGATCTCATGTTAGCACAGAGCCTGCTTGGTATTCTCTCTCTCCCTCTCTCTCTGCCCTGCCCCCACTCACACACATGCATGCCCTTGTGTGCACTCTGTCTCTCTCTCAACATGAATCAATAAACATCAAAAAAAGAAAAAAAATACTTTTCAAACAATTTTAAGACTATTACCAACTGTTTAAAGATTATAAAGTAAAGTAGGTTTTAGAAAAGCCCTAAACACCTCAGATTATACACACACATATATATAATTCACAGTGAATTATATTCTCCATATTGATAATCACATTTTGACAGGAGTATATCAATCTGCTTACATAGTTCGATAATAGATTGTTACTAAATTCACAGCACTCCTGCTAAATTTTTATAATATATTATAATGTTACTAAATTATCTTAAAATCAAAGCAGTTGCTATGACACTACTTCAGTACCACATGCGACAGTCAACTAATGTGTAATTTGTAATATATGTAATATAATTTTGTGTAATGGTACTGCAGTATCTTAAATTCACTTAAACTTGTACATATTATAAACATTTTGATCACAGGATAGGATTATAGAAAGCATTGTCATTCTCTCCTGATTTTAAAAAAGAATCATCTTACTCTGCTATTTATACATTCACCATTTTGCTTAAAGTGAGATCAAGGAGCAAAGAAACTGTTCAATTTATTAATACAACCACATAAATGTATGCAAATCCAGACTGCATTACTTGAATAAGCATTTAATGGCTATGAATTAAAAATTGTTCTTAATATAACTACTTTAACTATTTTTATGTGTTCTATTATTTAAGTATATTGGGATACATAGATGATGAATAGATGGAAAGAGCCATTTGTGTCTACTCCATTATGTCCATTTGTCTATCTCTCATCTTACCAGAATGAATTGAATGTAGTCTATTAAAAACAAAGGACTTAGTACATACATAAATATATTAAAAAAACTTAGGATAGGAAATGATTTTATTTTATTTACTTTTTAACAAAATTATTTGAAAAGTCAACGAAGGCAACAGGGCAAAGTGGAATTAGAATGGTGATATTTATTGAAATAAAAGATGTTAGTACACAAAACTCACGATAATGACCCCATAGGTATTTTCCTTCTCACTTCGATTTTATGGATTATGATTTTAAACATTTTCAAGAACTGCCATATATAATCATGACAAGTTCCCTCTGAGAGAAGAGCTATGCTCACGTAGCATGAGGAAGCTGACACATAGAAAGGATGAGTCACTAGCTAAGGTCAGGTTGCTGGCAGGTGGCTGCTTTTACATTTAGCAAGTCTAACTCCAAAGCATGATCTCAAGCAGTACAGAGGGCTTCAGACTCTCTCCTAGAGGATGACTATGATCTTGGCTTTAATTTTTATTGCAACAAAAGAAACCAAATCCCTTTAATGAGCCATAGTATCCATAATATAATATATAAAAACAGGCCAATCGCATAAATTGTGGGTCTCCATAACCTGGGCACCATATAAGGTAAAGAGTCACAAAAGCATTGCCACGGTGAATATATCCAGCAGCCCATCCCTTTTTTGTTATAAACATTTTTCAGTGTGAACAATAACAAATCAGTTCTAAGACAGGACAACTTGGGAGGTGCTTGAGTTAGGTGGTAGATATGGGTTTGTGCAATCCGAATAAATACCTCCCTGGAGCTCTTGTGGAAGTCTTGTGGTTAATTTGACAGGACAAAATATAGAATAAAATGATTCCTTACAGACTGGCTTCTGAATCAGACACTGGAAAATAATTGTGTAGCAGTGAGTTTGAGATTAATTTCTTTGACAATATCTATTTTATTCTGGTAAGTAAGTAGAAGGCATCTATCTTGCCCAATTACTGTAGTCTCCATTATTCTATACACATCGAAGCTAATCAGCTGTAGTTGTTTTTGGTTTTTTGTTTCCACATAGTAAAATAGAAAAGAATGGAACTTGCCTGGTTAGAAAACTAGCTGACCTCTACAGTGTGTGTATTGTGGGCAGGACTGAGACTCATTTAAGTTTTCAAGTTACCATGTAAATAAATAGTTAAGTTCAAAAAAGCCATAATTCAGTTGCATGGTGAGAAAAAGCAAGCTATCTCTAAGACCTCCCAGTTACCTATACTTAAAAAAAAAACACTATTAAAGATTTAATTTAGAAAATATACTTTTGTGTTTTTTTCCACAGAAAACATTAGATACAATAACTAAATGAAATATATTCACTTATGTAACTGATATATTACAAAGAATGATAAAAGAAAACTCAAGGTAATTTTTAGTACCTGCTATAAAAATGGAAGAGTCAAGGGGAGTCTGAGATAAGTTTAAATGAAATGTCATGACTTCTGGAACATTCTAAGAGAGCAGTAGAGAAAGTATGAAGGCCCATTAAGAAGGTAAGACCGTTCTAAAAGTGAGAGATAATGATGGCTCAACTCCAAATAGAAACGCTGATGCAGACAAGTTGTCAGATTCTGGAAAAATTGAATGTAGTTTAGCATCAAAGTGGAAGTTACTAGGATGATTACAAGCCATTTGGCCAAAGCGGCTGGAGGAGAGGATACGATTTCCTCAAGTTAAAGTTCCAGAAATGCCAAATAAGCTACACATCCAACAATAATAATGACCAAACAAAAAGACATACGTTATTTCTAGCAGATTTCTTTTCAAGAAGGTGCAAAACGTAAAAACGTTCAGAGAACACCTGTGCCCATGGCTCAACATTTATTCGTATACTGTTATATAAAACAATAACCTGGAAACCTTAGGTTTGCACAGAATTAAGAAATAATGTATTTTAGATGAAATACCATACAGATTAAATCCTCTTAATATAGATGGAGTAAAAAAATGCATTTTTTCTGAAACTAATATTTAGGCAGATTGGACTATTCCATGTGAATTCACAAAATCAAGTAACTCTCAGGATTTGAAGTTCAATATGGTGAAGGAATGTTCTTGGAATATTTGCATTTGATTTTGTTTTTGTTTTGGATTTGTTTTTGGTTTTGTTTTTCAAGTCTGCCACAGAAGGCTGAAACTCTTCTGGATCTTTCCTGATAGGGTAACTGAGTCTCAGATTCTGGAGCAGGAAAGTGTAAGCTCCATAGTGGTCCATAGAACTAGGATTCTCCCAAACTAATTCATTCACACATTTTTTTCCTTAGAAATCTGGAAATATCATAGAATCTAAGCCATACAGACATCTCCATGTAGTTTAAATATTATGTGCATATATTTCCCTGAAGGAAATAAAATATTTGAATATCCATCTTTTCCCATCTTTCCCTGCTACCTATCTCCACATTAATATAATATGTTATATATTTATAATATATTTATATATTTATATATAATTAATATATAATATATATTATATATATAATTAATATATAATTATATATTATATTATATATAATATATATAATTAATTATATATAATTAATATATATTAATTATATATTATATATTAATATATATTATATATATTATAATATATTATATATATTATAGTATATATATTATATATATTATAGTATATATATTTTATATATATATATATATATATATATATATATATATATATATATAATGTTTATTTTTAAGACAGAGAGTGACAGAGGGTAAACAGGGAGGGGCCGAGAGACAGGGAGACACAGAACCTGAAGCAGGTCCCAGACTCTAAGCTGTCAGCACAGAGCCCGACACCATGTTTGAACTCATGAACCATGAGATCATGACCTGAGTTTAAGTCAGACACTTAATTGACTGAGCCACCTAGGCACCCCCAAGACAGCATATATTTTTTACACCTAGAAGCTATTGCCACACTAGTCTTTGGGAAGACAATTTTTAACATAATTTTAGGGCAGGTTGGAACTAAGCCTGTTTCAAGTTACCGCCATTGACAAGAAAGGAGAGAAAGGACATTTTCATGTAACCCTTAGATGATGAGATTTCACATATCCCCAAGAATAAATGGTTC
Organism: Prionailurus viverrinus; assembly: GCF_022837055.1. Classification (NCBI taxonomy): domain Eukaryota; kingdom Metazoa; phylum Chordata; class Mammalia; order Carnivora; family Felidae; genus Prionailurus; species Prionailurus viverrinus. The sequence continues at coordinate 224,520,951 of NC_062561.1, read as the reverse complement.
AGCCATCAAAAGAATATAAAATCTCCACAGACTGTCTTTATTTTCACAATAGGCTAGCCTCCCTAACTAATAGAACAACAATAGGTCTAACAAAAATAATGTACATATAATCTATGAGATGACTGTGCTTTTGAACTATACTGGGTCCTAAAATTTTACTTTGTCCTCAATTTATGTTATGTATTACCATTCAACGAGACTCTTCTTCATTAAAATAAATTATTTTAAACAAGCAAATTTATTTTATTTATTTTTTTATTTTTTTTTCAACGTTTATTTTTATTTTTTGGGACAGAGAGAGACAGAGCATGAACGGGAGAGGGACAGAGAGAGAGGGAGACACAGAATCAGAAACAGGCTCCAGGCTCTGAGCCATCAGCCCAGAGCCTGATGCGGGGCTCGAACTCACGGACCGCGAGATCGTGACCTGGCTGAAGTCGGACGCTTAACCGACTGCGCCACCCAGGCACCCTAAACAAGCAAATTTATTTTAAAACACATTTTTATCCCCAACTCAGACATACAGCCACAACAGAATTAACGCTTCCATAGAATACAGAATATGCAGAACAAATGAAAGTTAAAATCGCTACTATATTAATCTGAACACACATCATTCACTTTAATAAAGAAAACCAAGGGAGACAGATACTCGAGGACTGTTTAGGAGCCTGACAAAGAAAGGTAGATAACACAGAAATGGCTTATTATATATAGGTTGATGTGGTTCCTTTAGCCTGATTGGGGACTTCCAATTCTACCATGTGTCCTTCCATGGGCATTTTTGAGAAGCATGATACTTGCTTTTTCTCAAAGGTAAGAACAGAGTCATTGGACAGGCCAGTCTCTGAACTGGGTTGGGCACAACAGAGGAATTTTCCACTATGTGCAGGGAAACATATTAAAACTTCAACTTCTATTCATTTCATTTCCTCATTTTAACATTTCTACTTTGGTCTATGCTGTTTGATTTGCGTAATATGTTCATATACAGTGTGTGTGTGTGTGTGTGTGTGTGTGTGTGTATTCTAAGTATGTGTAAGTATACAGTATATATCTAATTTATCATTACAAATATACATGTATTGGGGAGCTTGTTAAATCTCTTGCTGATTAAATAAGATTGACTGCAATCAATTTTTGGAGACCGCTACGTGGAACCTTAGTTTTTGAAAGTCTATCCAGACAGATGCCACTTCTGAATGCAGTTTTCTCTAGTCTGTGGGAATCAAGTAGTAGAGGAAAGCAGGTGAAACATGTTTCAATTAATTAAGAACTCTCTTTTAATCTAAGTTTTTGACATCTGACACTTGGGTGTTAAATATTTGTATTTATAAAATCATGGCCATAGTTTATGGCAATTTTATTTTTTTCACATTTAAAAAATGTAATGTTTATTTATTTTTGAGAGAGAGATAGACTGCAAGTGGGGGAGGGGCAGAGAGAGCAGGAGACACGGAATCCGAAGCAGGTCCAGGCTCTGAGCTGTTAGCAAGAGCCTCATGCGGGGGTCGAACTCACGAATTGTGAGATCATGACCTGAGCTGAAATCGGATGCTTAACAGATTGAACCACCCATCTTTTTCATATCTTTAATTCCTTCTCTACCAAAATAATAGTTGATAATGTTATTGTTACTAATAGTAGGAGTAGCAGTTATAGTTGGCAGGGGAGGTGATGTATTGTCAAGAATGTTCCTTAGAAATTACTTGGCATTTAAATTCTCAAAAGCAAACAATCTTTGGCACACAGGTATCTTTTTTAGTTCAGTTCTCCTAATCTGCCATCCTTCCCTACACTGTTGGCTTTTGATTCTCTGCTGCTATGATTTGCCTCATCTAATTGCTATATGTGTTAAAGACCATGCACTTTAATTCAACACTAAATTAGTTTGAGACGTGAATGATTTGAAATGTCAAGAAGCTGTATCACTCCAGTAAATCAAATACACTGTCTGTATTAAGAGAATTCTAATTGAGGAGGCAGTTAAACCATGAATCTCGCCAATTTTCTGGTATGGAGAACTTTTTACTGCCAAGCTCAAGAGGACCGAGGGTGAGCCACAGAGGTGTGTTTAGACAGTAGGGATGAAGAATTTCTTAAACATCTTTTGCTTAATGTGTTTATTCCACCCTGTAGGCAGAGCATGAAGTTCAGTGTGTGATGTGTTACTGTTTATATTTCAAAGCACCTACCTAGATTTGACATAATTGATTTTTTAAAATAACTCCAAAATGAGAATTACTTGAGAATCAGCATGATTCATAACTCACACTTATTTACATATGATTTTCTACACAAACAACAAGGCAAACTTTATATGCAAGGTGAAGGGAAGAAGTGGAGAGGGTCCTTGGTTCTTTGTTGTTAAGCGAAAAACATGAAGGTGTACCATTATTCTAAGGTCTAAGTAGCTCACGTGTCTAGAGAAGTCTTCAATTGTGAGCTTGCTCACAGTTAAAGTGAGTTAGTCGAAGAGAGGTTATAAAAGCATTTAGTGGGGGACAGTAGAGGAAAAACATCTTTTATGATAGTTATTTCCAACTTCTCCTGCGTCTTTGAGTCTATTAAAGGTCTCAAGGCATCAGGCAGGGCTACAGATACCAAACATGCAGATAACTTATTCCAGAAGAAGCCATGTGGCTTTGGCCCTTGTCTCTTCTCAGACTTCTCATTGTAGAACAGGAATTGAGTTGCTCAAGCACACGATAATAACTCCATTTTTTTCTATGACATCAACTGTGTTCATGCCTATAAAGGTTCCAAGTGCAGGCAAAGCAGAGGAGACAATCATTTAAAAGAAATGCAATGTGACAGTGCAATTACATTTCAGTAATGAACCCTGGGGTTGTCATATTATCATGTGTCTGAAATATACTTATTATAGATTTGTACAAAAGACAATTATTAAATCACACTGCAAATGTAATTTATGGCTGAATATGATGAATTATCTAGCTTGTATATTATTGTTTAATATTATTACTTATGTTCCAAATGCCCTCCCTATCAATGCTTATTTGAGGCTTTCCCTAACACATCATAAGTTTTATAATATTATATAATAAACCTTTCCTAAAAGTCTAAGCATGTGCTAACTTTCTCCATTGCTTTGGGAATCACTTAGCTCTTTGAAAAGGCTACATAAAATAGTGGTAATATATAAGAGAAAAAATCATAAAATATGCATTTTTGAAAAATAAAAAAAGTTAGAAATGTTCAAGCCCCAAGTTAGAAATGTTTCAGATTTTCTTCACAAATCTGTATAGAAACATAGGATCATAAGGTTTAATGTTATGCACTTATGTAAGATTCATTATTAAGAAAGATTCCTTACTGTTTTCATCAATTTTATTGGCATTGGGAACAAAAGGATAAGCAAAACAACAACAAAACTAGACAAAACAAAAAAAACAAGGTCATTGCCTTCATTGAGCTTACAGTCTAGTTGCAGCAAAAGAATGACTCAAATTATCATCTGGTTATACATTTTCCAACTCTAATTGTTATAAGGAAAATGCAAGATGTATTGGGAACATGTAACACAGAGCTCAATTCTAGTCTCGGGGGTCAGGGATGAATTTCCTGAAAAATTACATTAAGCTATATAATAGAATAAATCATTTAGCAGGAGATGCATGGCAACTTAAAAGAATGCAAAAGAAGGAATCCAGTGTGGCTAAAGGGCAAATTCAAGGAGAGTATGGAATGACATGGAGCCTTGTATCCTAAGAACAATGGAGAATCCATTGAGGTGACTAGGGCAGGAGAGTTACATGAATGAGTTTATGTTTTAAAATATCGTTTGGGCTTTAGTGTCGAGAATAGAACTCAGGGGACAGAGAAGGTATGAAGAGATCTGTTAGCAGCTTACTGGCGTAGCTCAGGGAAGATATGATAATAGCGTGTCTCATATAATTTATGAATGAGAGACATCCACCATGCAATATGATGTTTGCAAATTTTTTCACATCAAAGAAAACAAAACCCTAAACAGTCATACAAATTCAACTTAGAACCACACTAGAGAGAACATCATCTAACTCACACATGCTAAGGATAAGAAAGAAGTAATGCCTTAAGAGATTAAAATGAGCTACTTGCATTGTATTTCATGTACGTAAATTGACTACAAATTGGAAGGTAAAAGTTATTTGTAAAATGGAAGCCAAAAAAGGAACTAAACAATATTTCCTTTCTCTCGATGTTTACTTTTTTTCACATTAAGCAACAGGTACCTCAAGCCATAACCAAAAGATAGGATACAGTATGATCATTATTCAAGAACTCTCCCTAATACTCACAAAATGTTCCTCACCAGGACAGTCTCCATGGACACAATCTGGTCTCTCTTTTACTTTTTCAAAATGATGAGGTCAGTTTGACATTAACTTTCAACATTCACATTTTCATGTATATAAACATCAGTGAATGCTGGATCTATTTAATCTGGAATTAAAAACACTTATTTTTATGGCCTTTAGCTAAATTGAGGTTTTTAGTCAAAAAATGCACATTAAGATGAAAGTTGTTTGTTTGTTTCTTTCTTTCAAAGTGTATACATCACAAATGCCTGGAGTTGTTTATTTGCGTCTTTGAAGGCTGCTGCTTTTGTGGACCGATTTTCAAACACCATTTCACAGAAAGCTGTTCACAGAGTTTAAATCTGTTAAGTTCGTATGGTTGGAAAGTCAAAAAGAGGTTTTCTGTTGTATTTCGAAAGTATTTTGTGTGTGTGTGTGTGTTTGTATAGAAATGAAAACAGGGAGGGGAAATGATCACACTCATTTAATAAGCTTTGAAAACACCAAGAATAACTAAAATATGATGAAAACAAGTACTTAAACAAGCGTTAGAAAGCAACAATGAAGTTACCAGGAAAGTCCTATTATTTCATGTTTATATATATATATACATATATATATACATATATATATGTATATATATATATGTATATATATATATATGTATATATATATATATATATAATCATAAAGTTCTGAGAATATGGTGTACTAAATCACTTTCCCTTGGGTAGTGACAAAGCAGTTGTACCTCAGCCATAAAATTCCACAGGCAAATGTAGCCCCGAAGAGATAATTACATGCCTTTCTCTCTATGATGTAGATGATTTCTCTCTTGTTGTACATGAAAGTCTATGATCACAGTGATCACAGATATCTTATAAACCACACAAAGTTGGGACTATCACACGTAGGAGCAATACAAAAGGGGACTGATTTAGCTATGACACATTGGTTAGAAGGTTGATTCTAATCTAAAATGTTAAATGAAGTGCCACAGAATGTGGAGCATTTATAAGAAACCTAAACACATGCATGTACACACACACACACACACACACACACACACACACACACAGTAACTGCTTAGGTCCAAACTTCTTAGGGTAAATATTATAACAAGTTGACTTGCTTGATGATGTTCTATCTCGTATAACTTGTAAAGAGAACTGTCTTGTTTAAGTATTGAAAGAAGAAAGAGAAAAGAGCATATGGAATCCTGCATTGGGCAAATAGATGTATTTCCTCTTTCCCTTCATTGCTGCCTCTCCACCTTGTACCACCTTACACCAGCCTAGGTCAGGGGACTAACTGTGTAAAAATACAAGAAACATCCATGCCCTAGTTTCTATAGTATGTTGTCAAACAAAATATTATCTGCAAAAATCCAAAAATTAAATTGATGTTCTTGATACTAACAATAACAAAAAGAATTTTTAAAATCTTAAAGAAAAAAATTACATAAAATCAAAATCCACATCTCACATGATGATTGAATTGTGAATATGATTCCTAGAAAGATTTTTTTTTCCTATCGGACAATAACTGAAAACAGTAAAACTGATGCCTAAATTATAGAAAAGAAATATAAGAAATGTACTTATCACCACATATGGGACATGTGACAGACTGAAGCACAGCAGAAATGTCTCCCATAACTTCATTTTTTAATTTTTTTACATTTTTTAAAAATCTTTGAGGTAGAGAAAGAAAAAGACAGAGTGTGAGTGGGGGAGGGGCAGAGAGAGGGAGACAGAATCCGAAGCAGGTTCCAGGCTCTGAACTGTCAGCACAGAGCCCGATGTGGGAACTCGAACTCACTAGCCATGAGATCCTGACCTGACCCGAAGTTGGACTAAGTCACCCAGGCGCCCCTCTCCTGTCACTTGTTGATAGTTATTTTACTCAACTCACATGAGGTTTCCTGACATACTTTGAGAAACCATAGCCAGGTAGCAATAGTTTTGAAACATCTATTCCATGTTTGTTAAATCACTGCTGCTGATTCAGCTTGCATCCCTATACAACCAGTGCCATTTCAGCAAATCATTAGTCCCATAGGCTTGGTATCTTTTCCTTCAGTTTCTGGGGGAAAAAAAATGAAAATTTTCCTTTCATTGCCTTGGATTCTAGTGTTTCTATCTACTTTCTCTTTTATCCCTCTTTATGCACATACATGTGTTCACTCTGCTTAGTTATTTTTGGTTTGTTTTTCAATCTGGGTCATCTACTGTGACATAGTAAAAGCAACATGGGCACTGAATCCAAAGGAATCTAAATGTGCATTATGATGCCGTCTTGTAATATTGTGCAAATTAAGGAAATTGCTTCACTTTTCAGTGAATTGAATAAGGAAATATATTAAATGCTTAATCAAATACATTATAAATGGTGAAAGTACTACAAAGCTGAACTCACTTTGCCCACTTCTTTTTGGTTATTTGTATTTAGGTGGCTACTCTTCTAAAAAAAAAACCAGGTCAAACACCTCAACCTTTTATTACCATGTAGTTTATTCAATAATATAAAATCTGTGCCCCGCCATCCTTAAACTCTTCAAGCACGTAATGTACTTGTGGTTTCCGTGCCTCATTGGCCATTATGAGCAGTTTGCAATCCCGATTTTATTCCTCTGCTTTATTTGGAGAAAAATATACCTCAGAGCTTAAGCTTTTAGGATTAATGATAATCCTATGACAGCGCTCTTTTTACAAATTTAGGAAACCATATTGTTAACTCTTGTCTAAATTGATATTTTTATTAACACTCAGCTCTCTGAATATACTAAGTTGTATTCTACAAATTAATATATAGTAGCATACAGCAGTGTCTATAAATTATTGTTAAAATCTAATAACTCTAAAATCTAATAATTCCCAGATGAACTTGCAGAAAAATGTTCAGAAATGTATTGAAAAAAAAAAAAAACTGAGGGATACCTGGGTGTCTCTGTTGTGAAACCATGCGACTTCGGCTCAGGTATGATCTCACCGTTCGTGGGTTCGAGCCCTGCATTGGGCTCTGTGCTGACAGCTCAGAGCCTGGAGCCTGCTTCAGATTCTGTCTCCCTCTCTCTCTGCCCCTGCCCCGCTCATGCTCTCTCTCTCTCTCTCTCTCTCTCTCTCTCAAAAATAAATAAACATTAAACAAAAATTTAAAAGAAAACAAACTGAAAAAGTATTTCACAAGTTTATTCTTCATGAATAATGGTCTATTGCCTTCCCAAACTAACATGAAACAGAATAATAGGTACCTACAACAATAGCCACTTTGTTAATGTAAGCAATGGGTGCTTATCTGATACAAAAATATCATTATACACATATAAAATTATTTTAATATATTCAAATATTTAAAATTTGAAAAAATTTGCAAAAAGTCTTGATTTCTGCTTTACTCTGGTCCTTTATTTTCACTTGCACATCTAGCGCCACCCAACTCTGTTAAAAACACCACAATGTACCGAGTGTCTCAAGGCAAACTCCCAGAGGGAGGGCACCGTTCTCTTCCGCTGTCCCTGTCCCGGTATCTGCTGGCTTCACTCCCAAGCTCTGTCTCCTTCTGACATCCTGTACCACACCTGACAACATTTTATTTCTCCAAAACGACATCTCCTTCCCACCTTGTGGATTCTTCACGTGAAATTCCCCGTGCTTGTGACCCTCACCCCCCCAGATCCTCACTGAGACTCTGCTACTGTCCAGTTCCCTCGTGTGAGCCTGTCTTCTTGGGTGTGTGCTCCTTGGCGTGTGCTGGGGACTGGCCGAGCTAAACACTGTCTCTTTTTTTGGTCTGTTTACTATCTCTGGTTCTGAAGAGAATGAAATCTCCTTACATGCACAGCTTTTTTGTTTTTTTGTTTGTTTTCTTCCTTTCTTTCTTTCTTTCTTTCTTTCTTTCTTTCTTCTTTCTTTTCTTCCTCTTTCTTTCTTTCTTCCTTTCTTTCTCTTTCTTTCTTTCTTTCTTTCTTTCTTTCTTTCTTTTTCTTTCTTTTCTTGCTTCCTTCCTTTCTTTTTCTTTCTTTTCTTTCTTTCTTTCTTTCTTTTCTTTCTTTTTTCTCTTTCTTTCTTTCTTTCTTTCTTTCTTTCTTTCTTTCTTTCTTTCCTTTTTGTCATTGTTCTTTGTTTGTTGGTAACAATTCTATCCCCAAAGATAAGATTATCAACGGACATGTATTAGCCTCAGCAGACATTTGCTGAATGAATAAGTAACAGGTGGATAAGCATGGCACAACTAAGACAAACTTTAGAATGGAAAGGCAATCAACCCTGACTCTTCTAACTGGCAGTATAAAATTTGAGAAGACTCCTCAACCCAAATCGAATTCAGTTTTGTTTTTAATAAAACAGGGTGGTTGAATGAGACATTTTTAAGTTTTAATACATTTGCCATATATGATATGGCCTTTTTTCTTTGTGAAAATTATGTATTCCTTTAGTTTCAACTTTATTCAATTTTTATTTTTTGGGAATTTGTGAGTCTATGCAAACAACATCAATGAGGTGAATTTATGCAAATGATCTAAAAAGGCAAGAAAATGATGATGTTAAGAAATAGTCGAAAGTAGCAATTTAAGTTCTCTTACCACACTATAGCCAAGTGATCATGACATTACAGTTGTAAATAAATATCATAATATCACATTATTCAGATTATTCCAACAGTGGCTACTGTTGTTTCATTAAAAAAACACAAATTTTATTTTGCAGAATACACATAATTACTCAAATTTAGTGAAGAACATGGTGCTAATTTGAAGCAGTTCTTTCCCTTAATAGAAGCTTGTCAAGTTTATTAAATTTGAATTGATTGAAAATTCCATGGTTTTGTAATGAGATAAGGCACTAATTAGAGCCCTACATTTAACTTGGAAACGTATATGTATTTTGACCTTGGAGAAGAGAGCAGAAAAAGGAGATGATGGAAAAATAATATGATAGCAAATACAGGCAGAGAGAGTGAGAGGAAAAAAAAAATAAAGGAGTGGAGAGAGAGAGAGAGAGAGAGAGAGAAAGAGAGAGAGAGAGAGAGAGAGAGAGAGAGAGAGAGGAGAGAAAAGCACTGATAGTATTCTTTGTTTTTTCTATTTTTTAAATTATTTGTAGCATTTTATTTTGACTGTGTACTTGTGCTTTGCTTAAAGAGAACATTTAAACAAGGTTTACACTGTCCTATGTTTCCATTGCTGCATATTGTCTGGTTTTTTTTCCTATTAAAGATTTCGTGAACACATTTCTTTTATGAATGGTAGAATTTTTATAAAGGCAAAAATACCTTATGGGAAACATCCGCAGGCACATATTTAATAAAGAGGAATGAAACCAATGTTTAGACAGCAAAATTAACTTTCTATTAATGGTAGAAAATATAATAAATTATTAACTAACTATTTTTTCTGAGATATACTGTCCTAAATCAATTAAACTTTTGTTTTAACTTTTGGAATTTCACTATCTTTTTCCGAGAAGCCTGTAATCATATAATAAATGTCCAGGAACATCTTTAAATTTCAGCAAATGTCAGAGCAGAATAAATTCTAAGTGAAGTGTGAGTCCTTCCTGACAGCTGTGTAAAGAGGCACTTATTTAAATGCAATTTCATATTCCTTGACTTGGAAGTGCAGTTGAGATGAATCAACAATGAAGACACCTCTACTTAAAATTTTATATTAGAGGGTAAATATTTTTATTGTTTATTTAAAAAAAAAGTATTTTATCTATGTTTTGGCTAAGTAAAAGAACAGTTTAAGATGATACATTCAGGGGGCTCCTGGGTGGCTCAGTCAGTTAAGTGTCTCACTCTTGACTCCCGCTCAGGTCATGATCTCCCAGTTCATCATTTTGAGGCCCACATCAGTCTCTATAATACTATACTTTTGCTATACATCTTATTATACAGCTTACTATACACGTATGAGTGCCAAGTGATCTTTATTGTCTTATATAAATAATTGCCAAGAGAATGTAGTTGATCGAGACAGACATGTGCCTCCGGCAAGAAACCTAACTGAATGTAAATTAAGTTCAATATTTTTATGCATACATCAAAATGATAATCTTAGATGACAACCACGTATTTTGTTTACAATAAAATATTATATAGGTGGGTTGATCATGTTGACATATGTTGAACTTTGTAGTTGATAATTACATAGCTACGCACAAATATATTTTTGTATAACGATGTCGGGAATGCCAGCAAATCTCCAACGTAATATTTCAAATTTTTTCCTGAGAATTTCTAGCCCCATGAAATGTTCTACTTAAAAATCAAACAAAATTACATTTGTGCTAAAATAATTTTGGCAAATGCTGTGTGATATGTTCTCTGCTTGAACCTCAAAATGCAAAGGAGTTAATGGAATCTATTTAGTTACTAATCCACAATTATCCCAACTTTATTGACCAAGGAGCTGCTGTCACTGTGGTAATTATTGTTTTTTTCTTGTTTTCAAATTTTGTTTTATTTTGTAACACCTATTAGCACCTGGTGGAATAGTAGAAGACCTCTGGGGTATGCTGGTCTAACTGTAAGTGAGAAAATGGATAATTCAAGGTTACCGAGCACAACAGAGGGCCACATAGGAAAGAGACGTTGCAGAGTCTTTATTTTTTTATCTTTTCTTTTTTACTCCACTGAAATGGAAGTTTATTTACGTAGCCCCCATAAAAATCACTGGTGCTTTTCCTGCAAGTCTGAATAAAAATGACTATCATCCAAGGGTCCCGGGGAAAAGTACAAAGAAGAAAAATGCATCTACAGTGTCCTTCTGCAATCAGACTTCCTGCCTATTTCCCCCAGTGTTTCCTCTCTACCCACTGTCTAGGGACCCTTGGGAAGCTGTCATCCTGCTTTAAGCAGCTCTGTTCGGAATAGCACCGCACATTCTAGACCCCTCCCTACTTGTTCATCTCTTGAAAACTCATCTGCTCAATTTTGCCGTTTCCTCATGTGCTTGCTCTGTTTTTTTCTGATTTCTAACTGTCTTGTTTACTTTGTCCTTTTTTAAGGCACATATTACTTCTTCTGTCATTCTTTGGCTAGAACCGCTCCCACCTTTCCTTTTTTTTTTTCACCAGAAGAAGCGAACATACCTTAACCTGAAACTTGTATTCTCCATGTTTTACAGATGCTCTACAATTTGATTTTGGGTTATCTATAATCAAGTTAAAACGAAAGCACAACTCTTCTTACTATACGTGTGTTTTCTTTTCTCTGTTCTTTGTTGATTTGATTTCAAACCCATGTTCATTTCATCAATCACTACCCACACTCCAAGGCTCAGTATGAATATTGGCTCTTCTGCAAGGTTCCCTGTATTCACTATTTCTTCCCAAAACTGTGTCATATTTTCTTTTGTGTGTGTTCACCCATGAATCATTAACATCAGTACATTTCTTGTTTTAGGCATAACTGCTATTTTAGGGGATTTGACTTAGATAAAATAAATTGAAAGATAAAATACCTTGCTTTTAATGATATGGTCACCAAAGAAGAGTGGGGTTCAAATTTGAGGGCTATGTGACTTCTTAGCATCCTTCAGATTCCCCACCCCAATTTGGCTATATGCATGACTTTCTCAAAAATGGTCTACAAAATTGCACATCCATCTTTGTAATATAGAAACTGTATACAGTGCTGGGAACAAAACAAAGCAAAACAAAACATTATATAGGAGCAACATTAGAGAACTAAGTCAGAAAACTAATTACTGTGGGTATAGTCAGTGTGTATAGCCCTCTCTCTTCCCCCTGGTTTGATGTTCTAATCACTTATCTCATCCTATATTTAATCATACATTTGAATTAACCTTGATAAAGACATGACAAACTTGGACTTTTGATATATATGGGTATGATTGTTACATCTTCTCTAATTCCAAAGTCTCTTACTAGTAATTCATTGCATTAAATATATGAGGACACCACGGAGACAGTACCACTGTGTTATTGTGAATTTCTGTCCTATTAACATGACCCCTTTCTGCTGTTGTATTTCCACGGCCTGTCTGTGTTACTTTGCTCTCACATCAAGATTTGAATGTGCTTGTTCATAGTGAGTGTTAAACGAGAAAGGTATATTTGGGAATCATAAAATAAAATCAAGAGTCAGGCCGACTTTAAAATTCTTTCGTCCTCTTTTACCTACAATTACTTTCATCTAGATAGACCTTGGTTTTCTCTTAATATAAGTCAAAGCATATGATCGTTTTGCATCCTCACACAGAATGTTCTAGGGCGTGCATTGCTGAGGTGAGCCAAAAAGAAGTGAGTTTGTATAAATCTAAGAGAGCTGACGTGCACAGTCAGAAACCTAAAGTGTAAAACCTAAACGTCTGTTTCCTTAATGGGACCTAATCTTCTTTTCAAAGCCCTGTTTCCGTCTTGTAGAGGAAAACTTCATGGTGCTATTTTATGATATTCCAGCCACTCTCATTTTGAAATAGTTTCAGTCAGGTAAATAGTCCTCCAATTTCAAGTATCTTTATCGCACCCACTGACCAAAATTTCCTCCGAGATTCTATCTCCCCAAGGTCCTTCTCTAGCTAACAGGTGTGCTGGATAGCAAAGGGGCAGGCATGCCTGGTCACGTCTCTCAAGTTGCCCACTGTGTCTCCCCTGCAGACATCTGTCCCCTCTCATCCTCTGAAGCTGGCTTTCCTACCTCCTTTCTGCAGTCTCTGCTGCAGAATAGCATTAGTGGCTGGTGTTCCACAAGCCATAGAGAGAAATTTCTTTGTCTCCTGACAAGCATCTTGGAGCTATTTGGGGTACAGCATGGGAAGCCAATTGTGGCTTATTTCAAACCATGGAAACTCACGGATACTTGGTATAGATTTCAGAGAAGTCCAGGCTGTTGGTTTTTGTTTTTGTTATTCCATTGTCACCTGCTCCCCAACCCCCCTTGGCTGGTCTTTTGCCCTGGAAATGTCAAACAGGTTCTATAGGTTAACATACTCAACCAGTGGGGGTGTAAAGGCAAGATTGTACCTGAAGCATTCTCCACCCTGGGAGCTGGAAGAAGAGGGAATTTTGACTAGGATTATCAACAGCCTTCTCAAACACAACTCCCCAAACTTCCTTCTTCTCCAAACTCAAAATCCCCTTGATCCCTTGCCATTGCCTACCTTCTTTGCTATCCTGAATGGAATTAGCTTCTCGGACAGAAGGGACAAGTTGACTCAAGATTTGGTGTCTTTGTTCTCAGTTGTAACCTACCTCCAGCTAACCACTCCCTTTTATCTCAGGATATATGAAAAGAAGAGCCAAGCAGAAACTCTGTGAGAAGAAAAATGTCCCCTCAGATGGAAATGTCATCACACTTTAATAAAAGGCCTTCATTGTTATATGAAAAAGTACACCCCTCTCTTAAATCCTCTCTCCTATGTGTTTCTGTGATTATTAATGAAATTTTCAAGGTTCATTCCTTCTATAAAACTATGTTGTTCCTTTTTTGTCCTTCCCACTCCTTCCCTCTTTTCCTCTCCTCTCCTCTCCTTAACTACTTTTCTTTGCTTTCTATCTTTTCCTTTATATATGTTATTGAGAGAATCATAGCTATGATTTCCTATACATCTAGAGGAAGAAAAGACAGGAGATAGCTGCACTCAAAATCACTAATAAAAATTAATTAATTAATTAAAATTAATTGGGTAAAGACCCAAAGGTTATTTACTTATAACCAAGCAACACCAATTCTCAACCCTCTTCCTATCTTCCCAAGATGGCTAAAATAAATCACTGTTTTCATATATTTACCAAAGCCTATTTTTTATGCAATTATCTTTCATGACTTACCTAATATATATTCCAAATTTATTTTACCCCGGCATAAAACTGCCAGGACTTATGAGGAAATATCCATGGTTATGGGCTCTAACTGAGAAAAACATGCACAAAGGATCCTGTGACTGAACAGCATTTTATGCAGGAAAGAAACAACACGGTTGGAAGGTAAATTGTATCTCCCTACTGCACACACAGAAGAATCTGAGAATATAATGCTATATCTTGCACCATTAAATAGAAACTCCACTGATTTCAGTTAAGTTCATAGGAATAGACTGGATAATGCAAATACAACTCAAATAACCTATTACTCATAATATTAATGACTTTTATAACTATTGCCACCCACAAGAGAAAACTACAACTAAAGTTGCCTAGAAAATAGATGTAAATTGCTCTTATACTGTTGTATATCACTTAATACATAGAAATCCATGCTTTGTTGTTCAAACAGGTGGGAGAGGAGTCTCAGCTCTGCAACTTCAAAATTGTAGGACTTCAGGAAATGCCCTAAGTCTTGAGGTTTCAGTGTCTTTCTCCTCAGTGCACATGTTAACACTGTCTCAGACTTTCATGGTCAGGATTACATAGAATTGTTTATATAAAGTGTTAAGCCATGCCCTGCACAAACATGCTCAATAAATTTCAACTATTTCAAGCAAGACTCCTTTGCAAAATTACAGTTATGAAATTAATTAGAGATTCCAAACTGAGAGCAAGGCAAACAATAATTCTTCAAAGAACACAATGAATTGACAAAAAGTAGCTTGACAGAGTAATTCTAACTGTTCTGTTTTGGTTTTTATAGTGACCCTTTGAAATTATAATCTTCATAAAAAATGTGTTTTGCTAACTATCTAAAGTAAATAGAAGAATTGAGACAATTTGCAAGACATTTGCCCATGACTGAGTCCTTTTGTAACATCGCATGTCAAAACATTAAAAGTAAGCTCTTATTTTAATTAATATAAAAATCCAGATAGAACAGCCTTTGGTGCATAAAGGAGAATGTTATTAATGGAATAGGTCAAACAGAAAAGCAGGCTGAAATGATCCAACACAGATGATCTTTGTCATATGGTCTGTGTTCAGTCTCAGATGTGAATAAGTACTTAAAAGTAATTCATGTGGTGAATGAAAAGGATCAAGCACATGAAACAAGCCAAGCACGGGAGAAATTAACATACTTTAAAACCAGCTACAATCACTGAGATGACATATCTTAAATCCTGTGTTTGTTCAGTGGAATATAACTTTTCTGCACAGACTATAGTTCACTATATTGGACAGGCCCCTGGTCTGTAGACCTAAGAATTGTGTGAAAGGTGCTATTTGTGAGTGCAATATCAAGATTTATTGTTTCCTTAGTCCTTAATGTGGGTCCTTCATTTATAATTCACACGAATGGCACAGTATTTGCCTATAAGAAACAATATTATATGTTTTTAAAACCCAGCGATTCCATTCTGTTCACAAGAATGAACTTGGCATTAAACAGTGTACACGTTGCTTTTTCAGGAATTGTGTTTTGTTGATTTTATATGTTTGAAATTCAGTACAGTACACAGATAGTAAGATATGTTTTCCAACGAAGTTTAAATTAAAAACAAAAAACAAAAAACAAAAAAGGACCTCACTGACCACATTCTCACCCTTTGGCTTTTTGGTATGCATTGTATCCAGAGAGAAATCCATTTTCTCAAAATCCAAAAAATATGGCAATAGACTAACTTAGTTCTTTTGCATTTATGGATTTGAGATTTTTTCTCTAATACCTATACAATGCAACTGCTATTCTAAATATTTTTTGTAATTATTTTCAAGCACTGAGGACTATAAAAATGTATAACACAGTTATAAGAATTCATTTTTCTTTCACAATATCTACAATCCTGGTGCTCAATATCTTAAATCACTTGAACATTTCTAGTTTAAAGTTTTATGGAAATGCTTATATAGCTGAATTTATGGAAGGTAAGTCAATTAGTGCCATTAGAATAACATACTATTAAAATAAGTTGGCAACATCTATTCTAATTTAGGCTTATTTGTTTTGCAATGCCCAAAGTTCTCTGGCTAAAAGATTGGACATTAAAATCCAACTAGCTACTCTCCAAATATACATCATTCATTTAAAAACATTTTTTTTCAACATTTATTTATTTTTGAGAGAGAGAGAGGAGAGTGTGTGAGTAGAGAAGCGGCAGAGAGAGGGACAGGGAGAGACAGAGGGAGAGAGAGAGAGAGAGAGAGAGAGAGAGAGAGAGAGAATCCAAAGCAGGTTCCAGGCTCTGAGCTGTCAGTGCAGAGCCCGATGTGGGGCTCGAACCCACGAGAACCGTGAGATCATGACCTGAGCCCAAGCTGGACACTTAACTGACTGTGCCACCCAGGTGCCTCATCATTTAAAAAAAGAAATCAAATCTATCACCCTTCAAAGCATAAGAGAGTGGATCAGATCAAATCTAAGTATAAGTAGATTTTAAAATTTTAGGAGACCCATTCAAATCCTCTCTGAAGCCTGAACAATTCAGTTATAGGGAAATAAAACACACACACACACACACACACACACACACACACACACACACACAAACTATGGGCTTCTAAATAAACCAAAATATTATTGAAAGTCTCCAGTGCAGAACTCATCATTGCCTAGCGCAGTCTGCCCATGGTCTAATTCTGCCTGACACAGGCATAAAGTGTATGCTTTTCAAAGTCCAAAGATATATAAATTCTATCTGAAGAGGGACAGTCAATATTCCATCAAAAAAGGCAATTTTTCAAAAACAAAGCTAACAACACAAGTTAGCATCTATAAATACATTTATTGTAGTGTTCTTTATTTATGTTTGTGCATATAAAATTTTGAATTCTTTTTGAACCAGTTTTTACATCTTACCCGATCCCTCGTTATAAAAGTGCAGTAAATCATCAATTTCCAAATATTATATTAAAGATTTTAAAGATTTAAAAAACTATGTCCTGGAATAATTTCTTTCTCTGAGCTCAAGCTTCCTCTCTCTGTATCTTGGAAATAATAATATACACACCTCATGGCATTCAAGGAGCTGAGTGTTTTTTTTAGTTTTATTAAGTTCCTAGTTGCCTGCTGGCAGTGAATGAACACTAAAAAACTTGTTGGTAATATATTTGTTTTCTCTGATGAATGTCCTTATTCTGTTTTTTCTCCATTAATTCTGTCTTTAAGACTTTTCTCCTGGGTGGCCATTCTGGGCACCCGCTAGAACTGAATCCTTCCGTCCTCTTGGTTTCTTTTATAACCCTTACCATATCACAGTCATTTGTTCAGGTATACATCATTTCATTATATTGTATCCCACTAGAGGACTGACATGTGACAATGTCTCGTTTTTTTGTTTGTTTGTTTCTTAGTTTATCCACAATCTGTCATATATTAGATGTTCAATGAATGGAACACTAAAATGGCAGTAAACAATGATCACATCAAAGTAAGTATTTCTCTACCTTCACCTTTACCCACCATAACCACATGCACCCTACTTTCTTAGGAATAGTTGCACAACTGTGTTTACCTTCCCTCTCCTTTATCCATTACATATATTAGATCACTGAATTCAATATTTAACCGTGTTTGTCTTTTCTATCTTAAAAAACAAAAATCACTTTCCTTTTTAATTTTTTTTTATTTTTAAAATTTATTCATTTATTTTTATTTATATTTTGAAAGAGATGGAGTGCCTGGGTGGCTCAGTCTGTTAAGCGTCCGACTTCGGCTCAGGTCATGATCTCATGGTTTGTAAGTTTGAGCCCCACGTCTCATCTCTCAGCTGAGCCTGGAGCCTGCTTCGGATTCTGTGTCTCCCTCTCTCTCTCTCTGTCCCTACCCTGCTCATGGCTCTGTCTGTCTCTGTCTCTCAAAAATAAATAAACATTAAAACAAAAAAAAAAAAGAAAGAGCGATAGACAGCAAGCAGTGGAGAGGCAGAGGGAGAGGGAGACAGAAACCCAAGCAGGGTCCGTGCTGTCAGCACAGAGCCTGATATGGATTTGACCCCACGAACTGTGAGAACATGACCTGAGTTGAAGCCAAGAGTTGGATGATTAACCAACTGTGCCACCCAGGGTTTCAAGACTTCTTTCTTAAAAAAAAAAAAAAAAAAAAATATATATATATATATATATATATATATGTAAATTTTTTATATTAACTTTGAGAGAGAAAGAAAGAGAGAGAATCCCAAGCAGGCTCTGTGTTGTCAGTGTAGAGCCTGACGTGGGGCTTGATCTTTGTGAGATTGAGAACTCAAGAGTTGGATGCTTAACCAACTGAGCCACACAAGCAACCTCCAAAATCACCCTTCTTAAGAATCAAATCCACTTCCTTAGCTGTCTACGATTTGTCTCCTTCTTCCTCTTTACAACCAACCTTCTCCACTGTCCACACTTGCTGTTCATCTCTTTTTACATCTTTTGCATTCTGGTTTTTCCTCCCAACAATACAGCTATCTCAGACAATCTATCAGTTGCATGTTGGCCTTGGTTTTAATGGAGTTCTCAGAAACGTTTAACACTGCTGGAAATGCAAAACACTTTTCTCTCTTGGTTCCTGAATGTTATTCTCAAGGATTTCCTCCTACCTCAACAGGAATCTCTTCTTAGTTGTTAGAACTTGCTCATTCACCTTCACCCATCCTTAATCACATTCCAAAGATCCTCTACACTTTCTACTCTAGATCTGTATCTGAAGGGACCTCACTCTGAGTAGTAGTTTCATTTTCCATGTACAATCTCATCCATGTCATTGGTTTTCAAATTTATCTACACATTAGAAACATTTGGGATGTTTGTTTTTTATACCATACTTATGCATGGATCCCTTCAAGGCCAATTACATCATGAATCTATTACATAGATTACATAGGCTATCCTTATGTTTATAAAGTAGCCCCAAATGATTCTAATGTACAAACAAGTTTGAAAATTCCTAGGATAGCTGATCAACTACTTTGAAAGCCTGAGTTACCATTTCTATATTAAAGAGACTAACTTGTCATTTCTAAATAAAACTATCCCTAATAGTCTTTAAATTTACTGTTAGATACCACACTCAACTCTCCAAATTGCAGTTTAGCTTAAGCAGCAACAAATGTAGTAGCACTATGGATATAAGAAAATCTGAATGAATCAAACCATCTCATTATGCAAACAAAAAACATGCAGAAAAAAACCACATTTGCATTATTTGGTTTTGAAACTGAACATGAAAGTATGCTGCTATTAAAAAACAAAAAACAAAAAACCCAATTGCATGATCAAGTTAACTATTACTCCCTGTGCATATAGGATGATAAATGAGGTAATATATTATGACCCAAATGGATATATTGTGTTATGTGGATTGTACACTTAATTATATGTATCAGTGGTATTATATTTGTAGTTGTGTAGTGACAGTCACATTTAAAATTAAAATCTAGAGGGGCGCCTGGGTGGCTCAGTCAGTTAAGCGTCTGGCTTCGGCTCAGGTCATGATCTCACAGTCCGTGAGTTCGAGCCCCGTGTCGGACTCTGTGCTGACAGTGCAGAGCCTGGAGCCTGCTTCCGATTCTGTGTCTCCCTCTTTCTCTGCCCCTCCCCTGCTCATGCTCTGTCTCTCTCTGTCTCAAAAATAAATAAAAACATTAAAAAAAATTTAAAATTAAAATCTAGAGAGCTATGAATATGCATGATGTACTTATATTTGTGTTAAAAATAGGTCATATTAAGCAAATATCAGAGTTATGAAAAAAATCAACATTAGCTTATTCCCTCTAGCCTCTAAGTCATGTATATACATATAAATAAAAACTGCTTTAATAACCACTACTCCACCCAAAAAAGGAGCTATTAATCAAAAAAAATTTCTGAAGATTATACTGAGATTTGAAAATGCATTGGGCTTTGAATAACATATATCAGAGAGACAGTGAATGCAGGAACACAGTGGATGAACAAAGCACACGAATAACAGATCATTATTGAGCTATTTCTTTTGAAGTCATATTGAATTTTAGGTAGTTCCTATATCTGCATTTTAAAACTTTCAACCTATGAAAGTGTCTGTTTGATCAAACTACATATGTGTCTGAAATATGCAGAGAACATTAAAGGGAAGAAAATTGTTCTTGAATTAAATGCATAGTGTCTTAAAAATTCTGCAAAATAATCTATAGGAAAAAATACTGATGAAGAGTAAGCCTTGAAGTTTAGTCTGCTTGTATATTATAATATTTTCAGAGAAGTCATTAGTAATACTTCGTAAACCTAATCTGTATATATTTTAGATGCCACACACCATTGAAGCTATAGTAGATTCTAGATATTTTAGTGCAGGAGTATCTGCTAAGATCAATATAATTTCTCATAAATGGGAAAGTTACAACTAAAATTCTGTGACAAATAATAAAAAAATAGCTTTATCTTAGCAAACTCCAAATCAAGCAGAATTTAAAATAAAGTGATAAGTAGATCTTTTTTTCATACAAGAAATATGTGTTTTTTCCCACACTGTATCATCAGTGTAATAATGTATTATTACCTCTATGTAAATGAAATGATTGTTTCTAATGGTTGCTTACATTAGTTATCAAACTTTTCTGATGGATACCCATTGTTGAAGTAACTGTCTTGGGTAGTTCAATTAAATAATCAAAAAGTAAATTTTTGAGAACTGTCAGTACATTATTGCAGTGGAAATGGGCAATCGGTTCACAAGTGAAACATTCATTTTCTACAGATTTTTCCACAAGATATTTCATGAGAAAGTATTATTAATATTGGCATATCATAAAGTTCACATTATACAAAGTACACTTTGGAAATTCTGGCCCAGTTTGTGCCAAGGCTAGAAATTAGGAGTTGAAATAAGGTAAAGATCAAAGATAGAAAGAATTTCTTTTTTCTTTTTTACTTTTTCTCTTTTTTTTTTTTACCACTTGTCTACCCTTTGGGAAATTAAGATATAGCAGAAAGAAGATCTGCATCTTTGTAATTTGAATAATCCTCATATTTATCTGTCCTTCTATGTATAATAAAACAGAGTATTACATGGTGAGTGTAGAGGAGGAAAATATTTTTTCCTCTACCCTTGTAGATTCTTGCTAGAAACCCCACCCCGCCCCGTAATAAAAAACAGATTAACAGGAGAAAAATAAACAGAAGTTTAATAATATGTATGCCTCTTGCATACATGGTAAAATCCAGGGAAAACTGAGTAAGTACCCCAAATGGCCTTCTTTCCTGTTAGAGGAGGTATAATTGAGCCCAACTTTCCCCAGTCTTAAGGTCCTATGCTTCACATATTTTTAGTGACACAGCTAAAAGACTTAATACCCAAATTCAGGCTATTTGGTGCCTAAATACAAGTTGTTTCTATCTTGCTTCTGAGAACACTCTCAAACTTGTCCTATAAAAATAAAAATGGGAAATATCTCTGCTGGAAGAGAAGCCTGCAGAGAGTCCAGCCCTCAATGTCCCCAGTTATGCTTCAGATCAAGCGTGCACCTCCACGGGGGCTCTAGAGAATGAGGATCACAGTCATTTGCAAGCCCTTCTGCCCACGAGTTCTGGTCTGCAATGGATGAAGATTGCTTTTGTTCAGTCAAGCCCTTTACGTGGCATTCTTATTCTCTGAGTTTATTTCCACGATGACTATTTGACTTTTCTCTGTTGGATTTGATCTCAATTATTCCTAGAACCATATTATATTTAGGTTAGAATGTTTAACTTGGATTCTTATTCAAATGTTATTTGCTTCTTCAAATTTGGTCCTAATAACAAAATTTCAGGACATTTAATATTTTTTGCTCTCAGAATTAACACAGCCTGTTTCCATCTTCCCCAAGTACACCAGCTACATTATCTACTTTGTCTTTTCACCATCCTTAAGTGGGTTTATTGATTTTTACTCCTTTTAGACTAAGTCTTTAGTGATAAGAACAGACACTTAAAATAATTCGTGCAATAAAAGGTCATTCCTGGGAAACACTTAAGTACATGCTTCCCTTTGACCATGAAGTCTATTACCTAAAGAAAATAAGCCACGAACAAAATTGGTTATGACTCTATAAATAGGTATGAGAATTTGTCTCCAGATATATAACCACAACAACACTGATAGGAAATTTATTTTTATACGGATACACATCTAAACGTATGGGATTAAAATATTGTTCCTGCTTTTAAAGGTAATCATTTTCTTGTTGATATTACAAAACAATTTCATTCCTTCAATTTAAAGGAGGCAAGTGAGATTAAGAGACAAATGGATTCAATATTTTAGGAATGTAACTGTGATCAGTTGCACTGGTATAATTGTGGTGGCCTTAAGGGGACTTATCTGTTATAGTGTTATGCAGCAATTTGTATCCCTTCACCATAAAAGGGTCCATCTCTACCTGGAAGGATTATCTTTTGTAGACAAGTAAGATATTCTCTGAAGGAATCACTTTGGAAGGAAGGACACAATTTAAGACTTATAATTAGACATAAATAGTAAAAAAGAAACTTAAAAATTAGAGTTTGAGTACAGATCAATTCTTCCCCATTGGTGGTGGGTGTTGAGAATATCTTTAATGAGAGCGGATTAGAGTTATCTTGACAAAAAAGGATTTGGTCAAATGAATGTGGGTTGAAGGGTATGGAGGAAGATAGCCATTATTATCATAATAAACAATTTAATTTATAGAATTGTTGTTTGTTATGAGCAATGAGGTCAAAAGAATTTCAAACAGGAAAGTTTGGGGTCAGATTTTGGAATATTTTAAATACTAGGATGGGGAATGGGTGGGAGGGGGGAGGGGAGTGTTTGAACATTTTGGGTACGGATAGTGATGTAATAACTACTGCATTTCAAAAGTATTATTCCAACTCTAGTGCTTTAGAGGTTTTGGATAGAGTAATGGTGAGCAGCAGAAGATGATTCAGAGACTGTTTTAATCACTCAGGCAAGGATTCAAGAGTAATGTCAGTCAATGAAACTAGAAAGAAGACATGTATTCCAGAGAGATTAGACATGTAGAATCACAAGAAAAGCTGACAAAGAAGTGTTCTTGGGGTGAAGGAAGGTGGTGGTCAAAATATCGAATTTGATTTAATAATTAAAATAAACTCATCCTTAGAAGGAACACTGTCAATCCCCCCCAACCCCAACACACACACATATCACCATCATCATGCACACAAACGGCTCCTCTTACATCACAATAAAAGACAAATCTAGACTTCCATCTTTTCAGACGTGGTGCCTTCTAGATATTTCAAGCTCCTTTCACCAACACTAACTCCACCAGTACATATCGTGACCTCTATCTTAAGAACACATTGAGAATTTGCCGTTCTCTCAACTGCCGTGTGATTAATGTCATCATCCTGATAGAGTAGGCAGTTAGCTAGATATGAGCAGGGAACAAGTGCTTGAAAGATTAAGGGCAGAAGCCAAGCTCCAAACAGCTGAGACAGACTCCAGAGGATACACATGCATGCTTTCCTATGACCATTCTCTTACCTATGAACCTATAGCTTCATGATAATACATTTACATTTGGATTTTTACCCTCTCCCCCAATGCAGAGAATGGCCACCATAACAGTTCTGACAAGGAACAGATAGGGCCAAAAATTTCCCTCCTAATCAGTAGGAGGAGTCCCTTAGGTGACTGACTGCAACTTACAAAGATAGTGCCCTAACTATGACCCAAAACCTATCCAAACATTAAAAAAAAAGACAACCCTGACCCCCGATGGAGCTGCCACCTCTGGGGCTGCTCACTCTCCCATCTCCAGAGTGTATTTCAGCATAAACTGCTGTTGAACCCTTGCTTTCCTGAGAGTTTAACTCTGAATTCTTTCTTGACCAAACTTGAGAGCTGAGGCCCAGGAATGGGACTCCCCATTGACAACCTCTTTTCACCTCGCCAATGGGTGATAGCTTCCTATCTGATTTTCTGGATTCATCTGTTCTTCTTTGGTTTACTTATCTTACAACTGGCAGAGTGAACCTTGTTCAAACCTTCCAGGGCTTCCCATCATATAGCAGAGAGAGTCACAGCCCAAATAACACAAAGCCCCTACGTTATACCCTCTTATTACACCTCTGGTGCCCCACTACTCTTCCCTTTAGCCTCAGTGGCCTTCTTATTGTTCTTCAAGTATGCCAAGTACCATATTGCCCCAGGATATTTGCATTTGCTATTTCATTTTCCAGGTATAATTTATCTCAAATCGTTATCGTTATCACCCTTATTTCAGACATTTACTTTGAGGCCATTTTCCCAGTGAGAACTTCTTTGGCCTTCTTAATAAAAATTGAAATTTGCTGCCTCATCACTCCCGAAGCCTCAGAACCACTTTCTTTTTCTTTCTCTTATCATCATTTGATATATTCATGCTTCAACTTATTTCTTCAATTATTCTTCTGAGTCTTACTACTAAAAGAAATAGGATTTTTTTGTATGTGTTTTCATTACTATATTCCCAGCACGTAGGAGAGTCTAGAACATTGTAAAATATCAGTAAATATTTGCTCAGCAAACTTACGAGAGTTAGAGTGCATAACCAAGCAACTAAAATATGTAGGGAAAACATTAAGGAAGATTTGCAGAAAAATATATTAGCAGTGATTTTCATTCATATATTACTTTACATTATGAAATAATGTTTTAAAAAGTGATTACATTTACTTTTAACAAACTCCCATCTTAGGAGATAGGTGAGGTACACTGTTTATAAGACCTGTATTAGACAGGGAAGGTTTTTAGAGAAGAAAAATTAGACATGATTTCAAAGTAATGTTGAGCACAATGAATAAACTTGTGTATTATCATCTGTTTCCTTGAACAAAAACCCACTGCTGGTAAATGACAGAAAAAGGACCCCTCCCTCCATTTAGTGTAGATCCTCTAATAAGTGTGTGACTACGAGCAAATTATATAATCTTACCTTCATCTAACCTCCCTCTCACACATGTTTGGATATGAAATAAGATCACATAATATGGAGGAACTCATTAACAACAACAGACATCCATTAATTGCTTAATTGTGATGTTCAAAGACAAACATGTAGGCAGCCTTTGCCTTGGACACAATTACAATGTAAGAAAAAATACTGATGCAGAACATAGGTCGCAGGAAGACATCAGAATGAAATCATCAAACTAATTAATGAAAGACGAGTGAGGTCTTAGTGTCTATGAGCAATAATGCAAGACATTTTCCTTTTCCTCATCAGTTTATGCTGATTATTAAGAGTGAGACTGCTTGTCACATGCCTGGGGGAGACCATTTATTGCTGTTACAATGAGGGGAAAAACCCTGATGTCAAATGAGTCCAAGAGCAGAACATTAAACAGGTGACTGGAGTATAGTGATAGAACTGAGGGCATTTGCATCATACTGAGAAAACAGCTTTGAAAAAGTAAGAATTCACAATGGAGGATAAGAAAATGCAACATGGGTGGAAAAGATGAAACACTGTTAGCCTCCAGACTGTTAAAAAACAAGATTTAATTGAGTAATCTTTAAAGATCGAATTGGCTTTATTAATCAATTCATGAATTGGGCAGTATTCCATCCAGCATGTAGAGGGAGGATCTGAGAAGTTGGAACGATTTGGAAAGAGTTGGAAAATGGAAGATTTTTATAGGAAGGAGGGTGAGTCAAGAAAGCTAGTAACCAAAGGAAAAAAATTGTTAAGGCAAGATCCCCTTCTTTTAGGGGTAAGAGTGCATAGTCTTATTGTGAAGATTACCTCATTTTCTTTTGGGGGATGGAGAGGGCCCATGTGACAGATGATCTCACTGGTGTTGATTAGAAAATTCCAGACTGAGGAGCTGAAAATACAAGTGGATTAGGTATTAAGCTCCAGGTTTGTGGGTTTCCTGGGTGGCTTGGTCTATTGAGCACCCAACTCCTGAGTTTGGCTCAGGTCATGATCTCAGAGTTCGTGGGATTGAGCCCCACGTCGGGCTGCACACTGACAGTGCAAACCTGCTTAGGATTCTCTCTCTCCCTCTCTCTCTGCTCCTACCCCATTCTCTGTCTCTCAAAATAAATAAATAAACATAAATAAGTACATACATACATACTGAAGCAAATAAATAAACAAACAAACAAACCCCGATTTGGGGAACTTGGCCTAAGTGATGCCATTTTTGGTCTCTGGTTTTCTGTTTTTAACAAGACTTAAACACATTTTTAGGAAAAAATTAAATCTGACTTACTTTTTCAGGTCATCTCTTCTCTGGAAGGGAGAATGAAAATCGTTCTTCCTGGCCCTTGATCCAAAACACACACACACACACACACACACACACACACACACACACACACACACACCAACAACACAAAAACGCACTTCTTACACATATCCTGAAGCTTTTACTTTTTCTGCTACAAGGTTACACACTATATTTATTTTCCCTTAAATTAGTTATTTCTCAGAAGATATTTGAGCTCCACTAATGTTAGATTATGTCTTGGAGATTTGTATTAACATTTTAAATTAAAAAAAAAATTAATGTTTATTTAGTTTTCAGAGATGGAGAGAGACAGAGAGAGAGAGAGAGAGAGAGAGAGAGAGAGAGAGAGAGAGAACATGAGCAGGGAAGGGGCACAGCAGGGAAGGGAGACACAGAATCTGAAGCAGGCTTCAGGCTCTGAGCTGTCAGCACAGTAACCTACAGTTGCAATGACCAGGTCACGTGCACGCTGATAGTTTCCTATTCCAATGCTATTCCAATTTTTTCTCAGTCCATTTGCCCTAAAGCCTTCTCTAGTACTTAAGAAGTTTCCTCAGCTTATCTTCAGCACAGTCTGACATCAAGTGACAAGAGTTGAGCCACCCCATGCAAACCTTAACCAAAGAGACACGGGGCCTGAACCCATGAGCCGTGAGATCATGATCTGAGCCAAAGTCGAGTGCTTAACCGACTGAGCCACCCAGGAACCCCGGTATTAATATTTTAAAATAAATAATATTCACTGAAATTAGCTATCATGTAATTGTAGCCGGCATGCAGAGACACAAGAGCACCCGGGGCCCCAGATTGACCAGGTTCAGTCACTCAACCCTGACAAAATCCAAAGGCAGAGAAATGAATGCTAGTGAAATAAGAAAGTAATTTATTTCAGTGAGACCAACACCAGAAGATAGCAGACTAGCATCTGAAAGATTGCTTCTCAAGTGTTGAAAATAAATCCAGGTTTATATAAGGATAGTGTGTGGGGGGCAAAGGTGGCTAGGTGCATACAGGTGGGCAGTAAAGGTCAAATCGATGTCTTAGAGTCCATCATGTGGGAGGAGGTCTTTCTGGCTGAGAAGAGTCCTTATTGCTTTGAGGGGGACGAGAAGATGCTTTGCCATCAGTGTCCTCCTACTCAGCCAAGAGACAAGATGAAAAGAAGAACCCAACGAGAAATTTTGAGGTCAAGATGAAGGCAACAGAAGTTCTCTTTCAAAATGATCAGAAGATTGTACTCAGAATGTACAAATGAAGAGTAGTCAGAATGTACAAATAAAGAGTACTCAGAAGTTAATATTTCCACAGACTATGAGTTCATACCTTGTGCCACAAATAATGGAATAGAAGTAATGGTTTCCTAGTGTCATAAAATCCAAAAATAACTTCTAAAGGTCATTTTGAATTTCTTTCACTCTCATACCGTCAACACACTTTTAGACATCTACACCAATCAGCACTACTTCGGGGATAAGGTGTGTTTTACGTGCTATTCTGCCTTTGTCAAGACAAAAGGTCTTGAGAAATTTTAGTGTAATGGATTCAAGCTCATGCGTAATATACATACCTGATAAATATGCAAAAGTCATTGAATACACTGGGATCTCTGCCATTTTTGCTTTAATCTTCAAAATATACTGGTTTATTTTTTTTAATTGAGAATAATACATGGAAAATGTTTTCATCTTATTGATGAAAGAAAGTGTTTGATCCAGCAGGCATTGGAGTTCAAATGCACAGATAAAAGATAAAACAGCAGATTACTGAAGAGAAGTTTTTGGGCTATGTATTCATAATAAGTAAAGACATGAAAAGGATGTAATATCAGTATATCAAGCATCGAGAATACACAAAGATTACAAGATACAATGTTTTTGCTGCTCATCTATAAATTTAATGGATGTTATTCTTTCATATGTAACATTCCATTGCAGATGTCCAATTTTCAAAAGATATGTCAGAATACATTTTCTCAAAGCTAGGAAGAAATCATTTTGGATAACTATTAGCATAGAACAAATAGTAGGGCATATTTTCAACTCAATTTCTGATCCTTTAAGGAGAAATGAGCTAGAGCCAATATAATAAACCTTCAAATCGTGGTGTGTAAAAATACATTCTCACATTTTTTAGATATAGCATCAGGCACAAGAGTTTTCATGGTTTTAAAGGGAGTGCCACAGTTGGCCAAGGTCAAACAAGCAAGTTTGACATATCCTTCCAATACAGATTACGTAGCTGGGGAAAAGAAATAGTCTGGCTTCAAAGAAAAATTGAGCTCCTATGTAAAGTTTTTATATTTAGATAAGTGACTTTCAAAGGGCAAGACAAGGACCCACTAAGGGTCTCTTTGACTAGTGATGCCTTCTGATGCGGAGTCCCTCTATTAGAAAACAATTTCTTTTTCTTTTTTCTTTTTCATTTATATTTGAGAGTTATCATTTATATTTGAGTTATCATTTATATTTGAGAGTGAGAAGACAGAGGACAAGTAGGGAAGGGATAGAGAGAGAGGGAGACACAGCATTCGAAGCAGGATCCAGGCTCTGAGCTGTGAGCACAGAGTACGATGCAGGGCTTGAACGCACGAACAGTGAGATCATGACCTGAGCCAAAGTCGAACACCTAACCCACTGAGCCACCCAGGCACCCTAAAGACAATTTCTTTTTCAGTTGAAAGTTCCATCCACTAGTAATAGTCCCTCTTGGTTCAAGGCAGAACCTGACAGTTCACTCTGGCGTATGCGATGCAAAACAACAACAAAAATCAAACCAAGCCAAATCAGTGATTTTCAGTACATGCATTTTCTGGTAGGTTTCATTTAATTTAATCCAGAGAAATCAAAGTCCCAGAGATTTTTATTCCCAAAACTATTGTTGACAGTAAATTGTAAAAATAGACAAAAATTCAATTTTCCTATGTAAAATGTATTTTATTTTCTGGCCATCAAGTCCAAAAAAAATCATTACCTCTAATATCACTTTGTACAGGTACTTATATTTTGTTAAAATATCATCCCCAGCTTTCCGATATATATATATATACATATATATATATATATATATATATATATACATATATATATGTATATATATATATATATATATATATATATATATATGGAGAGAGAGAGAGAGAGAACCAATCATGAATTAAGTATCTTATGCAGGCTTTCATGTCATGGGTATTCTTTGTGCATTGAAGAGTTGGCATTACCAAATTTCATGACTTCCATGGGTTTACCTATATAAAAAGATTACTTTAAGAATCTCTATGATTATTCATGGGCCCTCTGGAGACTGACATTTCAAAACTCTGACAGAAGAATAATATGTAAGGATATAGTTTAAAATTTTGATAAAAGGAAAAAAAAGAAAAAGAAGAGGGAGAATGAACAGTTTTTAAAACTAAACTACCTCCCTGAACCATTCAGGATATTATTAGGCTCAGAAGTACACTCTGAACCTAAAATTTGCAAAATTTTAGCATCTTGTAATGAAAGAGGATAAAAGAACAGTAAAAAAGAATAAGACTCTCTCAATGGACTTCTAAATTTTTTTCATTTAGGGAAAGTAAAAAAAAAAAGGAGAGTTTTTTTTTTTAATTTTTTTTTTCAACGTTTATTTATTTTTGGGACAGAGAGAGACAGAGCATGAACGGGGGAGGGGCAGAGAGAGAGGGAGACACAGAATAGGAAACAGGCTCCAGGCTCTGAGCCATCAGCCCAGAGCCTGACGCGGGGCTCGAACTCACAGACCTCGAGATCGTGACCTGGCTGAAGTCGGATGCTTAACCGACTGCGCCACCCAGGCGCCCCTAAAAGGAGAGTTTTTAAGATCATTTCTGTCAAGATCATTCCATCTTTGCTCCAAAAGGATCTTCTTTTTTAATTTTTTTAACGTTTATTCATTTTTGAGAGAGGGAGAGAGCAAGCAGGGAAGAATCAGAGAGAGAGGGCAACACAGAATCTGAAGCAGGCTCCAGGCTCTGAGCCGTCAGCACAAAGCCCAACACAGGGATCAAACTCATGAACTGAGAGACCGTGACCCAAGCTGGAGTTGGACGCTTAACCGACTGAGCCACTCACGCGCCCCTCCAATGACAACTTCTTAATGAGGCTTGCTCTCATCATTGCATTTAAAGACTGCAACTCCCAACACAAATTTTACTTTGACTTGACTACCTCTTTAATTTCTGATACTTACTTTCTGATATTCACATTGTATGAATTCTTTATGTGTGTGTGTGTGTGTGTGTGTGTGTGTGTGTGTGATTGCATTTGTGCTATTTTCTGTGTCCCTCCTCTGGAATGTGAATTCCATGAGGGCAGAGATGTTGTCTGTTATAGTCATGGATGTGTCAGGTACTTAGATCTGTGGCTATCGCGTAGGCCGTATCCAGTAAACAGCCCATTGAATAGATTAACACAAGCTTTACAAAAATGCTTTCCTAGCAAATACTTTATTTTCAGTATTAGGAACATCAACATCAGCCTATTGTTTACTTAAGGGTTAAAGTGATGTTACAAAGACTCTTCGAACAAATTTTTCTGTCCTCTTCTTCTAGCTGTCT
The DNA here is from genome assembly GCF_022837055.1 of Prionailurus viverrinus. Classification (NCBI taxonomy): domain Eukaryota; kingdom Metazoa; phylum Chordata; class Mammalia; order Carnivora; family Felidae; genus Prionailurus; species Prionailurus viverrinus. Next base: position 224,490,022 of record NC_062561.1, on the reverse strand, counting down.
GTATAACTAACATAACATCTGGCTTTTGGGAAACCTGATTGCTGCTCGAAGTCCGGAAGATATGGAAGGCGCAAACCACCTATGTGAGCCTGAAGCTTTGGCTTTTTAAGCACACCTGATTATTTCTTCACATCCATTTTGTTTTCAATATTGCAAACTTGATGAGATCTATGCTGTCTGGGTGATATCCCTAGGAAATAGCTCAACCTATTATTTTTTGACCAGCTGATACATAAAAACACTATTTTGGCAAATGAAAGATAAGACCTAATAATGTGAACATATTAGGGTCATGATCTCAAAGCCCATTGTGAAAATGTAGGACTCGGTAACTGTGGCCTGCCCTCTAGTTTTGCTGCTAGCAAATGGCTATCCGTGAGATAAGATCTTTATTTGGGGGGGGGGGTGTTGTTTTGTTATGAAATCTTTATTTTTATATAGCACTGCAAAGGGTGGGATCCAGCAAGTCCACTGAAGCAAACTTCCCTACAGACGCTAAACTGGCAGTGATAGAAGAAGAAACCAGAATTCTTCACTGCTTTCATAAAGCTGAAGGTCAGCAGCTTAAGTTAAGTAGACTAACCCTAAAATCAGCTTACAGAGTAGCATGAAATCTTATTCAGCCATTTAGAGGAAAAAAAAAATATCCGGTACTTATCACATGGCTGCCCATATTTTCAAAAATTGTCCAGAGTTTTCCCCCAAGTTTTACAGTAATGGTCTCATTATCCCCATCGCATAGATGGCCAAGTAGAAGCTTAGATAGAAAAAAACAGAGAATTGTGAAAAGAACCAGATTAAGAGTAAATGGTAGATAGAGGACTGCACTCCACATCAGTGTTACTTCAATAGCCATGCTTTCTATAGCAACCCGGCACACTCAGTTACCAAAAATACACAATAAAAATCTGCAGTAATTACTCATTCAAGTGGGTAGATGCACATACTTATCTTGACTTCGTTTTATAATTTTTCTAAATACAAATGGGAAACTAACGTTCTTTATGTTGACGCTACTGATGCAATTTATACTTTTGTATTGTTCAGACCTTTTTCTTGTAATACATCTTCCTATAACAAGCTGGAATTGGCAGGTTGGATGACACTAAGAAAATCACCCCTGTTATGAACACTAATGGGAAGGAATCTATTTATGTAAGCATTCATAGGTTCCTTTCTTCTGTAAATATACCACAAACTGTAATGAGATTATTTTACCCTTTGATACTTTCCACACCCAACCTCCAATCACTGGAAGAAGGTTATATACACATACCCAATAATGTGATTTATCCTGGCCTTGTATGTTTCCAGGAGAATACATTCATCTACATGAATTACTAAGAGTCTCTGCATTGCTTCTCTATTCAAAAAGTTTTATTTGGTTTTCCTCTTTTTCTTTTGGAAACTCCCTTCTAAGTACCTAGATATATGAGTTCAAGATCCCAGTTTCCAAATATGTGTCAGTTTCTTTTTTTTTCTTTTTTTTTTTTTTTTTTAGCCTTTATTCAATTTTGAAAGACGAAGAGAGATAGAGCATGAGGGGTGGGGCAGAGGGAGAGGGAGACATAGGATCTGAAGCAGGCTCCAGACTCTGATCTGTTGGCACAGAGCCCGACGCGGGGCTCAAACTCACAGACCAAGAGATCATGACCTGAGCTGAAGTCGGACGCTTAACCAACCGACTGAGCCACCCAGGTGCCCCCATGTGTCAGTTTCTTAGAGATTGCTTTTTGGAAGACAGATATGTGACCCTATCATATTTTAAGTTATTGATAGGGTATTATTCGCCATTTCTTTTGTTTTAATTAAAATATATTAATGAATTAAGTGAAGTCAAAATTAATATGAGATTATAGTTACCCCTAGAACAAGCTTATTAAGGAAATAACAATACATATACAGCACATTAATTTTCAGTCCTATTTACCTTACCACCCTAGTCTACACAGAATCTTTTATTAGAATGTTCTCTTTTGATTCACCTGAAATCCAGGCTGTCAGTTAGACATTCTTCCTGAAGCTTTGTCCTCAACCTTCAGGCTCTTGGCAACAAAGTCTCTCTGGAATTGCTTATCCCGTAGCAATCAGCCATTACCACCTTAGCAAGGGTGATTCATCTCTGTGACTATTTCCCAACTCTTCAAAGCTATAATTTGTCTTTTCTGGCACTCAGGATCAGCTGAGCCCCAAAAGTTCCTGCATCCTTTCATATGTTCTCCCACAGGGCTGAAGAATGGGAGCTGAAGGAGACCAGCTTCCCTATACTGTGAGCTTAAAGAGTCCCCTGTCCATCATGATTAGAACTTCCAGTTCTTTAGGATTTCTTTGCCAATTTGATTTTTTTTAATTCTTTTTTTTTTTTTTTGCAGAAGCGCTTTTAGTTTCTGCTTCCGTCAGCTCTAAAGCTTAATTCTTATTTTTTTTTTTAAGTGTAACTACATAATTTTTATCAGAACATAAAACAGTTCATCTACTTTGGACATACAATTTCCAGAAGTGTTTTGAGATAGTTTAAATCCTCAATAAAGAACAAAAATTGTAATACATTAAAAAGAAGCATTTTAAAACAAAACACGTAAGTGGTTAGTATTACTTTGCTATCCAATTATACAAGGAGCTTTCACCTTTAAATTTCACATTAACTGATTTAAATTGAGGGGATCCTCTTTAGTTGAGGAATTTTTTTGTACACATCTATGTCAAATTTATCCAAACTATATATTATACTATTCACCCTGTGGATGCACTTTAATCACATAAGATCAAATTTTCATTCTCTCACTTGACTCCTGAGCTTTTTTTTTTTTTTTAAATTTTTTTTTTCAATGTTTATTTATTTTTGGGACAGAGAGAGACAGAGCATGAACGGGGGGAGGGGCAGAGAGAGAGGGAGACACAGAATCAGAAGCAGGCTCCAGGCTCCGAGCCATGATCCCAGAGCCCGACGCGGGGCTCGAACTCACGGACCGCGAGATCGTGACCTGGCTGAAGTCGGACGCTTAACCGACTGCGCCACCCAGGCGCCCAACTCCTGAGCTTTTTAATATACCCTTTGGTAAAGACTCAGAAATGCTGTACAGAAGAGACTTCCTGGTGGCATCCTTGTTGCAAGGACAAACATAGGAAGTAAGATGATTTGGTTCCCATGAAAACACACCTATCCCACTGCTGACATAACTGACCAGCGGCCTCAGTTACTAGGAGATGCAGATTCCATTCGCATAGAAGTTACTTCCCACAGCACCGAGGCAATGACTGAGCATGACAGGTGCACCAAGATGGGCCATTCCTGGGAAAAAATCCTGTTAAGTGGCAACAATGGTTCAAGGATTGCCTCATAGCCTCGCTAGCATTTTCTTAATACCATGTGCCACTTCCTTCCTTTCCTCTCTTCTTTAAAGGATCAAACTTCCATCATGATCCAAAGGCTCTCCCAGACATCTCCAATTCCTCTCCCCTTTTCCTGAATAAATGTCCTCCTCATGTAATTCCTCCCTGATGCCTGCACCTTATACGATCCAGCTAATACAAATGAAACTGTCCTCTGGGTCAAAAATAACTGAGTGCAGTTTGTCTCTCCCCACAACACTTTGGCAACTCTACTGGCATCCTTATGAAAGCAACTATAAACCCTTGATCATTTTGGTGTTGTTGTTGTTGTTGTTGTTGTTGTTGTTATTCTCTGGGCTTTTCCAAACCTTCCATATCTTCTCTGAAATGTTCCATACATATGCAAGCAGCATTTCACGTACGAATTCAACACAGCCTATATGAATGAAAGATCATTTTCTCTTTCAATTACAATACACTTGCTTGAAAAGTATGGGTTGGCCATACAAATATTACACCTATTTGGTTCAACATTAAATTATTCTGTAAGATCCTTTACTCTGCGACAGATATAGAAGGCTTTGGAAAATGTATCTCTCTCATTGACTATGATTAGAATTACTTTTACGGGGTGAAAAAAAAAATCTGCCCTGTGATACATTTTCTTATTGGCAATCAAATTCTTCAGGGAAAATTATTTTTAAATATTTGTAGCTAACTGTTTATGCATCTGAAATTTTACCAAAATACATATGGATATCTGAAATTTTACCAAAATTTACCAAAATACAGTAAGCCTAATATTTATATATGACTTGCCGCTAATGTGTCTTTAATTATTATTATTATTTTATAATAATTTTATTATAATTTATAATAATTTTATAATAATAATAATTATTATTATTTTAACATTTATCCACGTTTTGAGAGACAGAGTATGAACAGGGCAAGGGCAGAGACAGAGGGAGACACAGAATCCGAAACGGGGTCCAGGCGCTGAGCTGACAGCACAGAACCCAACGCGGGCCTCAAACTCACAAATCATGAGATCATGACATGAGCCAAAGTCAGAGGCTCAACTGACTGAGCACCCAGGCGCCCCAATATGTCTTTAATTATAAGGTAGTACTCACATGGGGACTGATAAAAGCACAAGAGCAATGTTGGCCATATACCATTTTACATCTTTCATCGCTCCAATCGTGAAACTTGGGCAATGCTACAGGTTAACTAGCAGGACAGGTATGCAGTTAACCTCCTACCCTAAATAGAAAATATACTTTCTTTGCAAAACGCGTCCTTATACTGATTTAAAATAAGAACATCAACATATCAATTTTCTAACCAAAGCCTTAAAATTTGTTTAAAAAATGAGTGGGGGATTAAAAACGCTCTCTCCAAAATAAATCTCAAATGCATACAGAAGAAAAAGTAGTTAGGATGACATATTAACGGTAAATAAGGAGTACAATTCATTTAAAATGAATATCGAGGGGCGCCTGGGTGGCGCAGTCGGTTAAGCGTCCGACTTCAGCCAGGTCACGATCTCACGGTCCGTGAGTTCGAGCCCCGCGTCAGGCTCTGGGCTGATGGCTCAGAGCCTGGAGCCTGTTTCCGATTCTGTGTCTCCCTCTCTCTCTGCCCCTCCCTCATTCATGCTCTGTCTCTCTCTGTCCCCAAAATAAATAAACGTTGAAAAAAAAATGAATATCGATTATTTTCACAGCATGTCGGTGAAATCAAGATAAACAGAATTTTTCTTCATCAGATATTGAAACATCAATTGAGTTAAAAACCACATGGTGTTGAGAGTAAAACAGTCATGTGAACAGAACTGAGCAAGAACTAGAGAAATGGATCCAAACATACCTACATACGTAAAACCATATAATAAATATGTAAATCAATTTCAGGAAAAAATGAGCTAATTCACAGGTTAGGACAACAGGTTAAGAATTAAGAGAAAATGCAACCATTTACCTAAACCAGTCTGAGAATTAAAAAATTCTAGGAAGAATTAAATATGTATATTCACATGAAAACACGGCAGGGTGATGAGCGAGCGTAAGGAAAGGTGATAAGCCTAAGGAAAATGACATATTGTTAAGCCTGACTCCAAAGGTGGGAAGGAGTTGATTAAGTTATTTAACAGTGTATATTTTAAAAAATAAATTAGAAACAAAAGGAAGGAGCAGGAAAAATGCTATACGCACATTTCAGGTAATTGAAAAAAATATTATTGTATTTCTATGGCAAAAAAAGGGCTAGTAACTTTACAATAAACACACACACACACACACACACACACACACACAGCAACACACACATATGTCAAATACCCTGAAAGAAAATTATAGAAAGAACAGAAATAACAATCCCTAAGTTGTTAATTTACATACAACAGCTGAATTTAAGTGCCTCCTATGTCACAGAAATCGTTCTCGGTACTGGGATAAAAATCGAACAAAACAAAATAAACGTCTACCATTGGAGCTTACATTCAAATAGGGAATTCACATAATATAAATCTGTTCAATGAAATCCAGGCCAAATAGTTCAAAGTCATTTATAACCAGAGGAGACATGATTTCAAATGACATTTGACTTATTTGTTATCAAATGGTAAATGATGAAAAATTCTAATTAAAGCTAGTATTTTTGTTTGTTTGTTTGTTTGTTTAGTAGGGAACTCACCCTCCTGAGTTGCTGGTAGGAGTTTTTACTAGAGTTAGCTTTCTGGAGGACAATTCAAAATGCTTAGAAAAATGTGTAACATCTGGTCAAGCAATACAACTTATAGGACCAGAACCTGAGAAATCATTCAGCTGTGCCCCAAGCTATATATTAAGGAAGTTAACAGTGTTTTTCTTTTAAGGTGCAAAATTGCAAACAACCTAAATGTCCTAAAATATAGTGTTAATTTGAAACGGATGCAGTAAGTGCATTTATATAGATTTTTTTAATTACTAGATGGTCACAATATATTTTAAGTGAAAAAAAACAAGCACATTTCAATACGTTTAGTGAGATTTTACTTTAATGCCTACACACATACACAAATAATTCCAAAATATTTGCATTTTCAAGCCTGCTGGTAGATTTGGTGATTTGATGATTTATTAGCTATTTTTTTGGTGAACATTTATACCGTCTAACACATCTATAATTAGCATGCTTTACTTATTTAATAAAATCATAAAAGCTTTCTTAAAAACTGTACTTTATGTTGAGACAATCTAGTAATACAACCTGGAGATTCGAATTTGGCTTTCATACGGAATGTAAAGCATTTAGAAGCTTTATTTTTAGAGCGTTTGTGCCTTTGGTGAGTTCATGTTGTTCTCACGCTGGGAATCACTAAAAGAAAGATCTTCCCCGTAGTACTTCCTATTACACATTTTCCTTGTAAACTGTGGCCTTTTAAATACTTAGCATTCTCTGAACTTTGTGCCCCTGTCATTTGCTAAATTATGTGACAAGAATAACAATGTCTAAGTGTTTTATCTACTTTTATGAGTCAGACTCAGTCTCAGCAGGTTTTATTAAACATCCATTAAACTTCAACTAGGGTTACGAATTAGTCCATTTTAGTAAACACAGTAATACTTTTTCCAATAGTTTTCTCTGAAGCATTTCATATATATATATTTTTTTTTTTTTGAGAGAGAGAGAGAGAGTGAGAATGAGAATAGGGAAGAGGAGCAGAGAGAGAGAGAGAGAGAATCTTAATTCTCGCAGGGCTTATTTCACAATTGTGAAATCATCAACAGAGCCAAAATCAAGAGACTGATGCCCAACTGACTGAGCCACCCAGGTGCCCCCCAACCCCAGCTACATATTTTTAAAAAGCAACCTCAAATCTTTTAAGAACCATAACACTCAGCCTCTCAATAAAATATCTGCAACTTGGGGTGCCTGGGTAGCTCAGTTGGTTAAGCGACCAGCTTCAGCTCAGGTCATGATCTCATAGTTTGTGAGTTCAAGACCTGCATCTGTCCTGTCAGTGCAGAGCCTTCTTTGGATCCTCTGTCTCCCTCTATATCTGCCCCTCCTCCCTCTCTTTCTCTTCCTCTCTCTCTCAAAAATAAATAAACATTAAAAATATCTGTAACTTATTTTTTCACACTTTGTCGTCAAAGTCATCTGTGATTAGAATGACCAAAAAATATTCATTTTTCTTCTATCTTGTAAAGTTCAGATATACATTATTATTTATAGCCTTATTTACAGCTTTGGGTGAATATTGTTAGACTATTGAGGAAATCAGTAATTATCTCCTTTAAAAACCCATCCTTGTCATTCTATGAATTTATCATTAATCAACGATAGTTTACAATGAATGAACACAATCAATACAAAAATTTTGAATTAACAGCATCTAAATTATTGGAACCACAATAGACTACTAGGTAAACAATAGAATAGGGATTGAGCAATGAAATGTATAAATTCCAAACTACCAATTCTCTCTTCAGCTTAAAAAGATAACAGACCTATGTGGCTAAGTTGCATCTCTAAAAATAAATTCAAGGTTAATCCTTGCTCTAGATGGATTAAAGACAGGGCAACCTCTTCACGTTGGCACGGTTTTCTGAACATGTTTGAAGATTTATGACTGGGAATCCTGCCCTAAGTAAACACATTTGATATGTGAACACGGACTCTTGGCTATGACACCTTCTGCTCATCTGTTAGGTTGGCAACATTCCTGCTTACAATTTGGTTGGAATTCTGCCTCAGGGTTTAGGTGCCAAATGGCAAGATTTTAAATAAGACAGTGCGTATAATGCCTCCCTGTTGTGGGTGGAATATCCCTTATAACAGGATTCAAGCAACAGCATAAAGTCTGGTTTGATTCTTTATCACAACAGTTGGGCAAGGGTTCCAGATAACATACTTAGAATAAATATGCTAACATTATATTTCTATCTCTGAATAAAGTTTGTCTTTTTTATAGATCATTTCTCTGAAGGTGGCATCATTGTCATTATTGTTACAATTGCCATTGTTATTATCTTACATTTTATAAAGCTAAAGCTTCTTTGTAGACCTGTAAAGGGCTATTTTTTTTTAATACGGAAATCAGCAACAGAAACTACAAAGATTTCATACACAAGAATTTTATAGCTAACATACATATTCAAAGACAGAATTATTTTAAATTGTAATAAAGTAACCACAAAAGAATTTATTTTAATATACCAACACACAATAAAATACTATAAGACTTTAAAGTGTACATATCGGTAGAATATGTATTTAAAGAAGAACTAAAAGTAAATATTAATAGAAAAAAAATAGAAAAATCACTTCAAACTTTAGGTCTGTAATTCTTTTAATCAGTATAACTTAGTTCTATAAAGTGTTCATGTATTCATTTTTTATTTCTTCAAACAGTGTGTCTGAGTTTTTGATGTTATTGTCTCAAAAGAAAAACTTTAGTAAAGAAATTGAATGTTTATTAGTGTTTGGAAAGAAACTCTAGGAATGTTTTGTATTAGTATAGCATAGAAAGCATCATTTTACATGTCGAATTTAGAACTGAAAAACCAGTACAATAATTAATTACTAAAGATCAATTTATAAGCTGTACATCATTTTAAACAAATAAACAAAAAGTCAATCAATGCCATCTTTCATTAAGTATGATATTGTCATATTTAATGTCTTCAACTAGATGACTGTTACAACTGCTTTATAAAATATTCAAATAATTATAGATACATATACATGCTCATCAGAACCATGAAAACCATAAATGAATATGTTGAGGGTGCCAATCCTTGCTAAGACTGTGATTTAATTTGGAACTATTTTTGCCATCTGTGTACTGATAAAAGATATCTAAAAAAACTTGCTTTTATATTAGCTTAATAAAATTGGCTAATTGGGAAAGCAAATCTATTGAAAACAAAGACCTAAGTTGGTATATTTTGGCTTTTAATACTGGATCTATATTACCTAGTTCATTATTAAGATTCCCAGTATATGGTTTTGTTGTTTTTATTTTTCAACTAATCAAGCCTTTTTAAATTAATTGAAAGTGCATTATTTTAGGTTATTTACATGTGATCAAGCTAGTTATAATAAGAACATTTTTAAACATGGAATATAGTATATGATCAATAAACTTTACGAGAATGAATAAATCAGAATACAAAAAAATACCAGCCAAACATTTACCTGGTGCAACTATACCTGAAAGACTATTTTAACAGACTATAAACCAATATGAGGAAAATAAATTACTATTTACATTCATGCCAAAGCTAATCATGCACATTTGATAATCTAAAACTGAGGGAAATATATTAAGTGCTATTCCCCTAAAGTAAATTAGCATTGGCAAATAAATATCAAAGAATGTAATTAAGTTAGATTAAAATCATAAACATTTGCATTACCTTGAATTTTTTTGTTTGGTCTATAGACGTGATTCCTTTTAGAGGAATATACATATGACTCATAATATGACAAACGAAAACATAAATAAACACAGAATGTACAGCACACTGAGGCAAAATTTCTCACGTTAGATGGGATTGAGGACCAATGGAAATGAACTTTTAGATGAGAAATTAAAAGGAGGGAAGGCTATTCAAAGATACTACTGATACAGTGCTAGGGACGTATTCGAGGCAAATACTCAGCTACAAAATTATTCTCCTCTCTTTCCCTCTTGCTCAAGCTTCCCCAAGTAGCAGATCTGAGTCACTTCCTTTTCTCTGGCCCTATATCAATAAGTGCCATCAAATTGCATGTGAAAGTTATGCATTGAAGGTGACTTCATTGCTTTCAACTTACGTTAGGTGGATGAATGCGTCATTAACAACGGATAAACAAGGTAAATTATGTATTAGGAGAAAAGATAATTAGTTCCTTTTTAGTCACATTGAGTTTAACATGTCTGTGGGACAATCAATAGTGATCCCAGGCTAGAAATTAGATATACAGATCTGAAGAAGAAATACAAATCTGAAGAAGGATTTTTTTTTCTCTTCTAATCAAATACCAACTCTACATGGAATATTATACATTTGTAGCTTTAGCCCCAAATGTTCCCTTGAACCCAGATGTTCCTTTTTATTCTGCATTCTCTATACAGGATCGGGAAAAAAATATTGCTGGGTCGCATTCAGGTCGGACTTTAGTAAAATATACAAGGTAAAAAGGAAGACGGTGTGAAGGAAGCTTGGAATACAATGTGAAAGTAATCACAGTCTTAGACTATGTGGTTTTTGGTGGAAATGTGATCAAGGAAGCACATTGTATTCTATGTTCCAACTATACCAACCTGTGTCACCTTATATTTATTCCCAATATTATCCCCATGGTTATTATCCTCTCTAGTCTAGATTATTATTTCAGTTGCCTTCTTATTCCAACACTTCCAATTGATCTTAGAGCCCCTGTGAAAATAAATACAAATGCATTTAGATTATGCCACTGCGTTGCTTAAAAATCTGCATTGTGTTTCTTCCCCAACAGATAAAGGTTAAAATTTAACCTTTCCTTGTATACCCCTGGCCCTCTCTCACAGTGCATCTATTTCCTAGCCTTTCATACTTGTGTATACAATGGTGCCTAAAGGGCACTCCATCTTTTGTTTATCTGCAAAACTTTGACCAATTCAAGACAGATCCTTATTTATCCTAGCCAGATACAAAGGTTTTGTTTTTTTTTCAACTGTCTTAAGACTTAGTTGAGTATCTGCATTATCACAGTCATCATTCCATGTGGCCATAATTTGTAATAAGATAGGGAACAGGACTCAGTTACTGCTTTCTACCAACTGTTGTGCCAGATGCTTGAAAAATAATATTAAGTGGCGCCTGGGTGGTTCAGTCAGTTAAACGTCCAACTTTGCTCAGGTCATGATCTCAAGGTTTGTGAGTTCAAGACCCGCATAGGGCTCTGTGCTGACAACTTGGAGCCTAGAGCCTGCTTCATTGTGTCTCCCTCTCTCTGACCCTTCCCCCCTCATGCTCTGTGTCTGTCTCTCAAAAGAAAATAAACATTTTTTTTAATTTAAAAACAATTAAAAAAGAAAAATAATCTTGAGCTATGCATTACCATTTCCATTTGGCAAATTAGAACACTAAGATCCAAAAAAGTAAGTGATCTTACAAAGGTGATACAGCACCTATTTGACAGTACTGAGGGCAGTACCCAAGTTTCCCAAAGCCTTTGAAGATGCCATTCTCTTGTCCTATTCTCCAAAAATAAAGAGGTTGAGCCTATTAAAGTCAGGAGATATTTTGGGTATTCTTTTAATATTTCTTATAACAAACAGAATCATCTATTTGGAGCCTCAGTGAATAATTGCTGATCTAACCAGCTGATCTTTTTTTTTTTTTTAATTTTTTTTTCAACGTTTATTTATTTTTGGGACAGAGAGAGACAGAGCATGAACGGGCGAGGGGCAGAGAGAGAGGGAGACACAGAAACGGAAACAGGCTCCAGGCTCTGAGCCATCAGCCCAGAGCCTGACGCGGGGCTCGAACTCACAGACCGCGAGATCGTGACCTGGCTGAAGTCGGACGCTTAGCCGACTGCGCCACCCAGGCGCCCCTAACCAGCTGATCTAATCATCCCCTACACCCAATGGAATAAGAAATAATAATTAGACCTAGATCATCTGGTTCAACCATTTGCCTTCCAAGATAATTAAAAATGGAATAAACACAAATATAAGTATACATGACTAATGTATGAGGATACATAATTTAAAGAATGGTGGAGCCCCTTGTGGAATTTGTGAAGGAACAGAAAATACAGAAGAGAGAATGATTTTCCCTTAGGGATTTAGAGCTGGTCGAGACATCAGAACATGTGTTTTCACGTTCTCAATTTAATGTCTTTTAAATACCAAATCTTAGACAATGATTATGTGTAGACATCCTATAACCATCCTATGTCATATCCATATCCATTTATCTAGATCTGCAGTGATTAACATGCACTATGTAACTATTTTTAACAAGAATTTCTTACTTGTTTTAACAATACGAATGCACAAGTAGAATGTTATTTGGAGAGACCCACTGTTCATGAAACCCGAACATTAAATTTTTGACAAAAAATAAATTGGTAGCTTTTTCATGTCTCTAAGGTTCAGGGGAAATGTTTTCTGATGATAGACTAGGCAGATGTTTTGCTAAGTGTCTTTCTAAAACAGAACAAGTGTATAAAATTTATTCAAGGATATCTACAGCGACCCTATTAATTTTAGTTGGTAGCTAAGATAATTATGCCTGCTCTCCTGTGGAAAGGCCTGTATAATCCAACATTACTTCGAAATATTTAATGAAGTTTTTCTTTTCCCAATCTTAGTTTTAGATATATTAAACTTGTCAGGTCATAGATACATGTTTAGCTGCCAAAGTTTGTTTTCCCATGCTTCTTGTTATACTTACTTAATCATCAATAGTAACTGATTCTCTTTGATAAAAGAAGTAAAACTACATGGTTCCTGGTGATTAGGTCAAAATTTATCTTCCTGAACACCCTTGCTTACAAAATTCACAGTCACTTCAGTACTGTTTTCTAAAACATCCTGACTGTATATCGCGTAGGTATCTTTGAATTCTGTATTGCTATCTAGCCACAATCCTGGCAACTAACCAGCTTTTTGTTCCATTTTATTTTTCAATTCTCTGTACTATTGCAAATAAATCTTGTGTTTCTTCCATATCAGTTACACATGATATTCCTTCATTCTAGGCATCATTTTCCCACTTCTGTGCAACAGCTTCTCAGTATGAAGTGTGGGTTGCCCTTCCATCGTCTGGGTTCCTGATGACAAGTTGCATTGGATGCTCTCTGAACACCTTTCCTCAGTTTCCCTTTGTCTTTAAATTATTTGTCTTTCACAGATTCACTGAATACCCAGTTCAAAACTCCAGCAAAAGCACCTTCTTTACTCATGATCATCACAGGAAATGTAAATAATACATAGAATAATGTATTTGATTATTTCAATGGAAATATTACAGTCTTTTTCAAATTTATCATGGCTAAAACTAAATTTGTGATCCTCCAGACACACACCCCCTGTCTCCAGTGCTCCTTATCTCATTTCACAAGATAGAAAGCTGAGAATAGTGATTGATAGGTCTTTCTTGCTTACCCATTTCAATCAATCACCAACTCCTGCTGATTCAGTCACCTAAATATCCCTTAAGTCTACCCACTTTTTTTTCCTATCCCATTGACATATACTCATATAGGTCACATTAACTATTACAATAACATCCTAACTGGTTTCCCCACTGTTATTCATGGTCCTCAACAGTTCATTTTCCACAAAATGTATTTCAGTCATGCCTGTGAGAAGCAGTGGTGAAGAGTCTGTATCCATACTGCATAATTTGGAATCAGACTCAATCACTTACTTGTCTTATAGTCTTTAGCTAATGACTCAACCTCAGTGCTTAATCCTGTTCTCTAAAAACGAGATAATCATAACTCTTTCACAGGGTTGTTGTGGAGAATAAAAAATAAAGAATTAAGTAAAAACACTTGGAATGGTTCTGGACTCATAGTAAGTGCTCAATAGATATTGGCCAACATTATTTCATTGAGTCCATGTATTTTGATTTAATACCTAATATGTAGAAGTTATTGGACTAGTACCATAGGTGCTAGTAGGTAGTGTAGAATGGTTCCTCCTTCCTCGAGGTGACTTGGGATCCTTGGAATTGTCAGGACACTTGGGGCATGGCTGGAGGTAATGATTTACCTAGACAGCCTTCCTTGTTATACTTTCTTTCTAGACTAGACAGTTCACGTCCCTAGGCTTTTCTTAAAAATTACCCTTCTTTATCAGTCTCAGGTATGTATGGTTTGCACTATCATTGTGATGTTGAGCCATTTCCAAACAGCTTCTAGTGTCTCTTGGGATGATGATGATTAGCTTAATAGCTCTTATGTTATAAATAATATGGGTTGCTAACACAATGGGTATGAGCTGTCCATTAAATGTGAAGAGTTGCCTGAGTGATGGTAAGTAGTAGCTTGTTCAAGATTGATCTCCCACTGGTTAGCCTCCCAGGAAAATATTTGGCCTCTAATAAAGACCTAGGGCAAAATAGGCAATGCCTCTGGGTTTAATGAAATCAATCTTGGCCAAGGCTCAAAAATCCTGGTCCCTATAAGAGCAGATGAGGGCCTTGGGCATCTGCTCATAATGAATGATGTAGCCAACACTACCATTTAGCTTTCCAGATCACATAATTGTGATCACAAGGATTGGACCCCAGTGTTTGATCATACCAAAGAAAGGGTTAATATTATACCCAACTTCCAATGCTAAGTTACAGGGTAGGGTTAGAGTCAAGCTTCTACCATGTCATATTTCTCTGTGCCATAGCCCTGATAATACCAGAGAATAAGCCTCACCCCTTATTTGTGCAGCTTAACTGTCTACAGCTCCAGAGCAGGCTCCCCCAGCATCAGAAATGACTATTTGATCTCTGTGTGCTGTCCTAGAAAGGGCAATGGAGACACACACACCTGCTATGTCTTTAAGTTTCCCCTATGAATGTTTCTCTAGCAGACCTCAAGTGAATGCTATTTCCCATTGCCCCTGTTTGCACAACATGGAGAAAGGGAATTTTACAGCCCATTGTGAGTGGTAAACTGTGTACAGAGCTTATAGGACAAGAATCACATTTGTGCAATCTCTTTCCACATACAAGCAACTCCTATACTCTTATATTCTTTATATGGTAATATTCATATAAAAATATGCATAAAGGAAATGCAAAATACAGTAAAAACAAAATCTGGGGATACTTTATAGCATCTGTAGTTCTCATCTTGCTAAAAATTGGCAAGTAAGTAGAAAGGGGATGTGTATTCGTTTCTTTTAGGATCACTGATTTAGGGTTATTCTTAACTTGGCTGTATTTCCTCAATACAGCCTTCTTTTGCTTCCATAAACACATAGAATATTCCTTAACATAAAAGATGTTTTCAAGTCTGACTGTACATTAGAATCAACTGGGGAGCTTGAAAAAGCATTGACGTTTAAGCCCTACTTTTAGAGATTCTGATTTAATTGGTCTGGGGTGCAGCTAGGGCAAAGGTATTTTTCATATGAATCCTTAGGTGATTCTAGATAGAAAAGGGATGAGAACTGCTGACATAGAATTTAGGGCATCAGGAGTGCAATATGCAAGCACTTACCAAACGTATCTTATTGCAGAGAATATTGGAAGTTTCTATGGCCTTTCATATTATGAGCATGATGTATCCAGAAAAGGATGTGTAAGAGGTTCAGTATTACAAAGTAAGAATAGTGTGCCCCTAGAATGAAATGGAATAGTGATCTGAGGCTTACAGTGGAACCCAATTTTTTAATTAGCTGGAGACTATTTCATTAAATATGGTCATTTTACTTTCTTTGGAAGAATTATTATTTGTGTTTAAGCAGTTCTTAAGATCGAGAAATATGACTAGTGTCCAGGACAGAGAAAAGAAATATAACCTAAATCTAACAGCCAGAAAAAAAAATGGCATAAGGCCATACCATCCAATGAAAAACAGAAGTAGAGAGAAAAAGCTTTCTAGCATCATTTAGATGAGCTCATTGACAAGGAAATATTTCATATCTGAATTATTTGAGGATAGTGAATTTATTTTAATGCAGCAGTTCTACTTTTAAATTGAAGTAAAAAAAATGTACCTTTTTATACCATTATCATTTGGCTTTGGAGAGGCAGTGCTAAAACTTGATAAATTTTAGCTTTCCAATCTGAGCATCTAACTTTGGCACAAAAAGCAGAGTGTGAGCATTCAGCACTGGCATTAAAGCAAACAAAACCCCAATTCTAGTGCCAATACCAAGTGCACATTTCAAGCCCTATCCTGGGAGCTGGCATATAATTCCATAAATTCATTGCCCTCCATCTGTGTATTGTCACTCAGCTTCCTAGTCAAGCAATAGACAGAGCTTCAATGACACAGATGATGCCCAATGTTCTGTTATAATTTATTACTCTTTGAATTTTCTGAACAAAGGTCATATTCACTATGGACCTATAGGAGTTTGCTTTCTTTTACTTTCCCTTTTTCTCATTATGCTTGGCTTCTTCTTTTATCTTGGGACTCAGCTTTCACTGAAGTTGGAAATAAATCTTTTTTTTTCCCTCCTTCTTAGCTTGCCCTTGACTGCTATGGAAACCAAAAAGAAAAAAAAAAGAAAAAAGAAAAGAAAAGAAAAAGAAAAGAGCTATAGAAATCCCAGAACATTGATTTCCACCCACCCCCCTCCTTGAAAGGAGGCTGGAAGAGTTATTAAAGGTCTCTTAAACCCTAACATAGGCTTAAATGGCAAAATAATAATAAAACTAATAACTAAATAAAAATAAAAGAAGGAGATGTAGTTTCACTTGAATTGGATCCAATTTATGTTGGCTGTTATCCACCTGCAGGGTGGGAGAGAGAGAAGTTGACAACATTTGTCTCTCATATATATGTCAGTATATATAGCTTATGCTAATTGCAACCAGCAAAAAGAAGGAAAATTTAGAAAGAGAAAAGACATTATCTCAATAAAAAAAAAAGGACCATGCACTTAGCATCAGAAATGCTAGCTTTCAAAGTCAGACATCACTGGCTTCTTTCTTCATTTGTTTTACTTACTATGAAATTCTATGTGACTAAGCCACCTTTTCTGACGGTTAAGCCCCTTTTCCACTGTAGAAAGGAGTGCAGTGCAGAGGAATTATTGGAGGATATGGATAATAAAACACACAAACAAACAAACAGTTTTTTTTTGAGCATATTCCCGGAGTCCAGTGCTCCATTTCACAAGGCTCTGCCATGTGTGACTACCCAAGAGCTTCTTGTATTGCTTGTTTGTCCAGTTGTTCATGAACAATACGGGCATCACTGATTTAGAAATCATTCGGTGTTAGAGGCAAGAAGCAAATGAATGCAATAGAGTAATTTACAAAAAAAAAAAGAAATATTCTTTTAATATTGAAATTCTAGTTTTTATTAATGCCTTATATTTCTATAGATGTACAGCCTTCAAAATTCCTCCCGATAAGGATTTAATACTGTCTCTTTTTAAAGCAACATGGATAAAAGTTGCATATTTGGATAAATTAGTTGATCATTATCATTATCACCATCATCATATATAATAAGCATGCTTCTAATGGATTTGTGTCTATTTCATTACTTTATAAACCTTTGCCATAGTTATTAGTATTTCTTTAGAGATTAGGAAACTGAAGCCCAGGAAATTGAGCCAATCAGTAGGCACAAGAGCTGGAATTTATATCTAGCATTGTAGAACCATGACACATAGTCTTACTTTTTATGTTGATGGTAGAATAATTGAGATTATTAATTCAGTTGCTCATAAATTATCTATTTGTACTAGATGCCATAGTAAGTGTTGAGTATAAAATGTTGAAAAGACACACATGAAGATCATGTAAATCATTGTTCCGACAGACATAAGCGGATGATATACTCAAATGTATATTTTCAGAAGATCACTCTTCCCATTTTGTGGAAAATGTTTTGGGAGTTCGATGAGAGTAGTGGGTGTTACATATCAGAAGAGCATGCAATTAGTCCACAACAGATCCTCCAGGTATAGAAGAAGGTGGGAGGAGTAGTGAGGGGAGGGGTTTGTTCTCTGGGGAGTAAACAGGGGAAGGTTGTACTTTGCAGTATCATCAATTAGGTAGAATGATTCATATCCTGATCCTCTATCTTAGCTTTCATGAATTTCATTTGACTTGGTTAGTCTGGCTTTATAACCCACTCCAACTCTCTTTATGTCTGCTTTATGAACCTTGTTTAACCTTTCCCTTTTGCAGCTCCTGAACCCATGCACTGGGGACAATCTTGCTTATTGTCAGACCTGCACTCATTTATCTCCTGGGGACTGTCAGGATTAACCTTGTGTTGTTTAGCAAGCAGGGTTGATATGAGACATGCAATAAAACTGAACTGATCACAGTAAGCTAAAGGATTCCCACACCGCCATTACCCTCCAAGTCTGTATTACTTAGAAAATGAAATAAAAAATTGTTCACAATGCATTAGAGACCACAAAAAAATAGCAATAATTTATCAAAGGGCTTCTCATGCTTTGATCTATGTATATACATGAACATTTTTTATAAACAGAATCACCTTGGCCTCCACTAGAGACTGTGTCCTTCATGTCAGTTTCCTGACACTAAAAATTTGTTTGTTAGCTATTTGGTCCATAGACCATAATTTTCTCCCTACTAGATATAAATTCAGATAATTATTCTTAAAGTTTTCTTTCTTTCTTCTTTTCTTTCTTTCTTTCTTTCTTTCTTTCTTTCTTTCTTTCTTTCTTTCTCTTTCTTTCTTCCCTCCCTCTCTTTCCTTCCTTCCTTCCTTCCTTCCTTCCTTCCTTCCTTCCTTCCTCCTTTCCTTCTTCCTTGCTTGCTTGGTTGTTTTCGAGCCAGTCTAGATATTTTAAGATTTCAGTGGAGACATACCCCATGAGAAAGTATTCTACAGTGAGCTGGAAGGTACTCAACTTGTGGAGAGAAGAGAGGGTGCTATGTTGGCTTTAGTGCAATATGAAAATAGGTATCAACATGAACATTAATAATTGCATTACCAAATGCCTTGTAAAATTCATATTTTTAAAAATTTCATTTGACAATATTATCTAAATGTCCATTGTGATTCAGTAATGTGGTAGGTTTTAAATATAAAATCATGAATAAAACAGACAAGAACTTACCACCTAATCTAATGAACCATATAGTAAATAATTAAAAAAAACAAATTCACACAGAAAAATTTTGAAAAGATTTCTCTTTCTCCCTCCCATCTCTTCCCTTTCTTCTGTCTTTTGTTATTATCTTAAGGTTTTTATGATTTCCTTTCTTACTTTTTTCCTTTCAACTGAGATGTCTTCAATGTTCTGTTTAAAAACCTCTGTATATATATACTTCTTATTCTTTAAACCTTAAAACAGTGAATGTGATAACTGTGTCTGAGATCAGAAATTTTTCATATTCTTGCAGAAAATGAATGCACTTATCAATTAACTTCATTAACAAATAGTTGCCCTTTGTTTGAAGACAGGCACAGCCTCTAGAGAGGAGGCTTGAGTAGCCTTGTAAGGTGCAAGCACTAACTTAGGTAGACATTATGCTATTTAACATACATTCTTTCACTTTTTACAGCAATTTCATCAGTTTTGCATCCTTATGTCACTTTTATAGACAAGAAAGTAATTGTGTACAATGTCCAATTAATGTTTGCAAAGCCATAAAAATACTGGGAGTTAAATCCAAGTGTGTAATTGTAAAAACTTTCTGACATAATTGACACCCCAACCCATATGCTATAGAGTCTGATGTGAAGATCTTCACTGCAGTTGAACTGAACTGAAATCCTACAACAATCATGGAGAGTTAGATCTCGGCACAAGAGAGATCTCCAAATGGATACCACTCTGCCCTCTGTACCTGACTGTCTTATTTAGCCTGAGGCTGTCCTAGTCTAAATTCAATACATAAGGGGTTGAGATAACCTTATAAAACACATAAAAACAAGAGAAAGCTTTTCCCAGCTTAATTTCCTTATATTTTCCAGAAATATTAACCTATGAAGAACTTTCCCAACAGACTGAATACTCAACAGGGCTGTGTGTCAACAATGTTTATTTAAGCAACTGAATATGCAGTTATATACCATAGTCTAGTTTTTGGACATTCTATTTAAATTGGCTATTATTAAATGCTGTTAACTCTGGGGGCATGCCTCGTAATTTTGTCTGAAAATGTCAATGTTGGGGTTACTGTTTGGCTCAGTCAGTAGAGTCAGTCTTGATCTTGGGGTCATAAGTTCCAGCCCCAAGTTGTATGTAGAAATCACTTAAAAATAAAATCTTAAAAAAAATCTCAGTGTTGATTTCTTGAAGAAAAACTATAGAACTGTAAAATATAAATCATCTCTCAAACATAGGATAGTAGTAACAATTGGGCTAGATTTCTTATACTCCTAGCTTTTTAAAAAAATATATATTATCCTGTATAGATTTTTTAATATTGCTAGATCTCATAAATATAAATAATGCCTGATTTATTCTGTGATAGAAAATATATTACAGAGTCATACTGTTGTAATTTTACGTGGAGCAATTTCTTTTTTTTTTTTTTAATTTTTTTTCAACGTTTATTTATTTTTGGGACAGAGAGAGACAGAGCATGAACGGGGGAGGGGCAGAGAGAGGGAGACACAGAATCGGAAACAGGCTCCAGGCTCTGAGCCATCAACCCAGAGCCTGACGCGGGGCTCGAACTCCCGGACCGCGAGATCGTGACCTGGCTGAAGTCGGACGCTTAACCGACTGCGCCACCCAGGCGCCCCAGCGTGGAGCAATTTCTAATAATGACAAATGTCAACCTCAATTTCTCCTGAGCAGCTACTATAGTATCAATATCTCTCTCTCTCTCTCTCTCTCTCTCTCTCTCTCTCTTTCTCTCTCTCTCTCATCTACGTTTATTATCTATCTATCTATCTATCTATCTAGCATCTACCTTTATCATCTATCATCCATCATCAACTATCTATCATCATCTATCTATAATCTAGTTTTATTATCTATCTTCTATCATCTTTTTCTACCTACCAACTTATTATCTATCTCTATCATCTATCTCTCTCCCTCTCTCTCTATCATCTATCTACCTACCTACCTACCTCTACTATCTATCTATCTATCTATCTATCTATCTATCATCTATTATCTATCGACCTATCTTCTATCTTCTATGTATCTATCTATCTACCTACCAACTTATTATTTATCTCTATCATCTCTCTATCATCTATCTACCTATCTCTACTATCTATCTATCTATCTATCTATCTGTCATCTATCATCTATTGATCTACCAATCATCAGTCTATGTATCTATCACCACAACAGAGTATTATGAACATCCCCAAAAGCTATAAAACCTTTCTCTCCTATTTCAAGTAATGCTATATACAGCTAGCATTAGGTACTATAACAGGTATACATACCAAAGATATACTCAGCAAAAATAAGGGTATTCATTGAACATTTAATTGGATTCAAACATGATGAATTGTATGCATTAATATGTATTTGAAGAGATTATTTTAATGTATCGTTAAACTTACTTTCACGCCTGCATTTATGATTTTATTTTAAAGACAAGAGTCAGCAGCATATCGCTGTTAAAACTTAGTGAATAAAAATGTTAAACTTGGATGATTAATGGCATTTATAAATGACACATAAGGAAAATAAGCACTAAATTATCCCTGACTATTGAAAAATCAGTATGAGAAAAGTACAGAGTAAAAAGAGGTGGCGGGGGGGGGGGGTACCTGCCAGCCCTGGGTGGTGACCCCAATCACTGAAGCAAAATTGGCCACCTAAATGGATACTGAAGAAAACAAGGTAATATGATGGCACAATTGCAAAATGTCCCAACATCTGAATTCCATAAAGTGTCTCAAGTGTTTTATTGTTTCCTTTCTGTGAAAGATGGACTATGGCTTCTAATGATTGATGGCTAAAGGCACAAAATGGATATCTTTGCAAAAGGAGGGAAGAAATAACACAAAGGGAATAGCTGGATCTAAAATGTAGCATCTCTTAAAAATTATTTGTCAATTTAATAGCATTTTGAAGGATGAGTTGAAGTTGTGTTAGAAATTAATCTTTAAACTCATTTTTGCACCACATTTAAGTATTGAGGCTCTGGAGTAAGGCAAATCTGGGTTCAAATTCATTTCCAAGACTCTAAAGTTACAAGACTTTGGGGAGGTACTTAAACATCCTAAACTCTACTTCCTTCTTTAAATTGGAATAAAAATATAGATCCCAGTGGGCTATTTGTTAGATAAATAACACATTTATTTAAAAATAATCCTCATGGTTATTGATATTAAAATATTTACACATATATTATTAGTTCACTATCTGGCACACAGTAAAACCTTAATACATGCCTATCCATATATATATATATATATATATATATATATATATACTTTTTTTTAACATTTATTTACTGTTGAGAGAGCATGAGTGGGGGAGGGGCAGAGAGAGAGGGAGACACAGAATCTGAAGCAGGCTCCAGGCTCTGAGCTGTCAGCACAGAGCCCCACACAGGGCTCGAACCCACAGACCGCAAGATCATGACCTGAGCTGAAGTCGGACGCTTAACCCACTGACCCACCTAAGTTTCCCTTCATGTTCTTAATTACAAAGTTTAGCACCTAATTTTATCTAATATCGTGGTAGTCTCCCTCATCTTTACCCAAAGCATGAAAACAACTTTCAAGACAGAAACTGGTGAGTTAATTTTACTCACTCAGTCAATAATCACTATTAGTTGAAAGGCTGAAGTATTGGGTTTTTTTGTTTGTTTGCTTTTTGTTGTTGTTGTTGTTTTAATCTTACTGTTTTTTCTTTTGTTTGGATGATATCAGTTTTAGTCTTCCACCCAATTTCTGATGCTGGGCACAAATTCATCCACTTTCTAAGATAACAGAAATAAAATTTTTTTAACAAAATTCAACATGGGATTAAAAAAACATAATATTTCAGCTCAAAAAGGCAGAGGGATTATACTGATTTTCATGTAAATAATGAACTCTGGACAATTAGTCTACATTAGTCAAAACAAATTCTCTATGACTGCATGCCAAAGACACCTGTTATGGGTTAAACTATATTCTTTCAAAATTCATGTGATAAATCCCTAACCACCAGTACCTCAAATATTGATTATGTTTGGAGATAGGGCCCTTAAAGAAGCGATTAAGTTAAAGTGAGAGCATTAGGACAGCGCCTAAAACAATGTGAATAATGTCCTTATAAGAAGGGAAAATTTAGACACAGAAAGGGACAGTAAGGTTATGCATACATAGAGGAAAATCCTTGTGAGAAAATGGGAGCGTGTCCATTTACAAGCCAAACAGAGGCCTCAGAAGACAAACCTGCTGTCACCTTGACTTTGGATTTCCAGCCTCCAAAAATGGGAGAAAATAAATTTCTGTTGTTTAAACCACACAGCCTGTGATATTTTCTTATAGAAACCTGAGCAAACTGATACAAAACCCGTTCAAATAATTACAGCGGATAAGAAGAGAGAGATGGGACGTGGTAGGGCACAAGCTGGTGTGTTAGAAAGAACATGAACGTGTTGCCGTGTAGGAGGTGGGAATAGAGGCTCTAAAGAGGCTCACTGAGTCAACCAATTTAAATTGTATCCCTTCTGTCTGTGTGGTGCTCTGAATCCTCCTCTCTCTGTTACATCTTTTCCATATAATTGGCCACCTTCCAATTTATAATCAATTTATTTTCATCTTCATTGTTTTCCCAATCCCAGTAATAGGGAGGGTCTGGATCATAGTTTGCTTTTTTGTCTAATTTCCTTTTCCAGGATATGTGCTCAGCCCCCAGAAGAGTGCCTGGCACTTAATAGAAAATTTTTAAAAAAGGAATAAATGAGCGGGCCCAGAAAGAAAAGACCACTACATGGGTGGTCCTGATAGGCAGAAATAACAGAGTGGGCTGTATAATATCAAATGTAACAAAGAGTGGCTTGTCCTGAAGTAAATGATTATTCTGAAGATTATTTGTACTGATTAATTAGCCAAAAGAAATTTTCTCTTACTCTTTCTGATGTTAAGGATTTATATGGGAGTTTGTATTAGGATAAGAAAGAGATAAAACAGAAAATGATACCAAAACGTATCAGTTGACGATGATTATCTTAATATTTTGCAAGTCTATTCATTTTAATACTGAAAACTTAAGTTCTGCTAAGATGAAATAAAGTCTTATGCATGCTCACTCATTTTCAAAATGTCTTTGAGGGACAAAACTATATAGTAGAGAACAAACATGGGGTATATATAGCAAGTTGATAGTAGGTTTTTGTTTTTGTTTTTACTGGAGAATAGTGGTATGAAATGCTGGATGGTAACTGGCCACGTCAAGGAAGACATTGGCTTTCACAGTAAAGAGTAGGAATCATAGTAGAGTTTTATTTTAAGGATGCCAATCGTGGTGATTCCTTACAGGAAGATCAGTACGATATATTGTATAACCAATAGGAAGAGTTAGTAAGTAAGGAAATATATAAGAAAAGAAATCATCCTCGCGTATGGGGAGGTGAATGGGAGGAGCAGAGCTTAATGGGTGAGATCAGGAGTAGCTAGTGAGAAAGACAGTAAGAGCACCATCCTTGAGTATCATCAAGATCAAGCAATGAAAACAAACCACTTCAAATAGCATTGCTTTTGCCCTCTTTTTAAAATCACATGCCAGTCACGTGCGCACGTCCTTATTGTGAGCTGTATTATAAGTACAGTCCCTACTGTTCTTTTTCCCACTATCCACACACTAGCAAACAGTTTTCGTTCACTTCCCATTCCACTACAAGTGGACCATTTAATTGAGAGTGACCATTTAATTTGCCATCCAAACGGGAAAACTGTTATTAATAATTACACGGAGCCAGCAGATAAACTGAATTATCTCATCTAAAGTCAGAAGTATATTTATTCTACCTCTCATTCTAGACATAAGCTGCCACTTGCCTCCCTGTAAAAACCCCTCGTTAATCACAGAGATGGTTAATTCAATGATATTTCCTTTTCTATATTTGGTTGCATCAATCCTTCCTTATATTATAACCAATATTCTCAAGTGGACTTGGGTTTTAAATGGTGTTTTATGATAGAAAAATATTTTATACCTGAGATATTTTTATCCCTGGATGTTCTGAGTTAGCACTTCTGAGTCCATTTAGAGGATAAAATGTTCAAAGCAAAATTGTATCCAAACATCAGCCATCGAAGCACTTTAAAGATTAAAACTTAACCATTATTTGTAACTACCTTTATGTTTAGAAACATCCTGAGTATACATCAAAGAAACAGTTTTCCCAGCAATGTTTTTCAGAGATTTCAAAGGCTGACAGACTCTGCTTCACCTGGAAATCGCTGAAGAGATGCTCTGAAACTACTGAAATATGGAATATATGGCACTTGTGTGTTTTGTTTTTGTTGCTTTGTCTC
Organism: Prionailurus viverrinus; assembly: GCF_022837055.1. Classification (NCBI taxonomy): domain Eukaryota; kingdom Metazoa; phylum Chordata; class Mammalia; order Carnivora; family Felidae; genus Prionailurus; species Prionailurus viverrinus. The sequence goes on along the minus strand of NC_062561.1, from coordinate 224,464,603 downwards.
AGCTTTCCAGATGCCTTCAGTATCTGCATGAATGGAGAATAGTTCTAGCTGATCAACGGACATAAAATGCTTTGATTAATATATTACTGCATTCCAGTAGTCTTTTGGATGTATTTTACATCTGCAGTTGTATTGAAATGCTCTTTTGGATTTATTTTTTTTAGAGAACAATGAGAAGTGACAAATTATTGAAAACAGGTTGGTAAGCCACATAATTACAGAATGTAATTTGTAATAACAAACACACTTGCAAGCAGGGTAAATAATATGAAAATTTTAACTACTATGTAGAAATGGTAATGACTTTTCATGATTAGATAGAATAGGAATAATAATAATAATAATAATAATAATAATAATAATAATATCATTGTCAACAGGATTATGTTACTGAAATCAATCTGTAAGTGATAGTATCATCATCTGGCAAGAGTGGCCCATGAGATACAGACCTCAAATTTAAATGAAAGTTAATTGAAAATTTAAATAACAATGATATGGAGAGAAAATGGTTTTATTTAAAATGTTTAGTTTCTCAGGATCCACATAAGAGTAAAAACATACGGTATCTGTCTTTCTCTGTATGACTTATTTCACTTAGCATCACACTCTCCAGTTCCATCCACGTTGTTACAAAAGGCCGTATTTCATTGTTTCTCATTGCCAACTAGTATTCCATTGTGTATATAAACCACAATTTCTTTATCCATTCATCAGTTTTCACTCTTATGTGGATCCTGAGAAACTTAACAGAAGACCATGGGGGACAGGAAGGGGAAAAAACAAAAAAGGTAGAGACGGAGGGAGACAAACCATAAGAGACTCTTGAAAACTGCGAATAAACTGAGGGTTGATGGGGGGTGGGAGGGAGGGGAAAGTGTGTGATGGGCATTTAAGAGGGCACCTGTGGGGATGAGCACTGGGTGTTGTATGGAAACCAATATGACAATAAATTTCATATTAAAAAATAAATAAACAAATAAATAAAATGTTTAGCAATCCTGGGGCTCCTGAGTGGTTCAATCAGTTGATCATCCCACTTAAGTTCAGGTCATGATCTCATGATTGGTGAATTCGAGCCCAACGTGGAGCTCTGTGCTGACAGTGCAGAGCCTGCCTGAGATTCTCTCTCCTTCTTCCTCTCCATCTCTCCTTCCCCCACTTGAACACACAAATACACACATGCATGCACACACACACACACACACACACACACACACTCTTTCTCAAATATGAATAAATAAACTTAAAAAAAATAAGATGTTTAGCAAATGATTTTTTTATTTTATTTTTTAAAGTTTAGGTATTTATTTTGAGAGATAGGGAGACAGAGAGAGACGGAGGGAGAGAGAGAGAATCCCAAGCAGGTTCTGCACTGTCAGTGTGGAGCCCCATGCAGGGCTCAAACTCATGAACTTCGAGATCATAACCTGAGCCAAAATCGAGTCGAAGGTTTAACTGACTGAGCCACCCAGGCGCCCCAAAGTCTTGGCATGAATTTTAAATGCTTTAAGAGTTTGGGGTTTTTTGTTGTTGTTGTGAAACCCTACTATTATGAAGTGAACTGACAGAATTTGCATATATTTTTATATTGCTTACTTGACCATGTTAAATGGTGTTATGCTTGACTATGTATAACTTAGTATATACTCTATGTCATTTTTGGATTGCACGTAATCGAGAAATCCAGAAAACACAAAGGGTCTTATATATTATATGCTACTGACATGTATAAACTAGAGAATTTCCTTAGATCAGAGTATTATGGACCAACCTGATAGAGGGAAAGTATGCACAGACCCTTGTGAAAAATCTAAGAGACTATCCTTGATTGTTGTGAATAATCCCAATCTAAGAGTTCTGAGCTCCTGTATCCACCTCTGTCTCCTAAAAGACTGTGGTTGAATAATTTTCAAAACTGTCATAACAAGCCCTGTGTCAGCATAAGGATCTTGGGGCCTCTTTAGGCTAAGCTGGCGGGTTTTCGAGGATCCTGATGCTAAGTAGGATCCTGGGCTTTGCAGAATAAGCAACAAAATCATTTGTGTTTTCACTCTCTCTGCTAATACAAGAAGGGAAAATTCTATCACTCACCAGGTTTGGCAAACTTTGAATTGCAATCACCTTATCAAACTAATGATAACTCACTGATGAAGAATGGGCTGTTTTAGATAAATGTAGAAAGGAATCCTTTTAATTTTCTCTCTGGTGTGTGTGTGTGTGTGTGTGTGTGTGTGTGTGTGTGTGTGTTATTTCCCATAGTATAAAATAAAGATGTTACATAAATTTTGTAAAAATATAACTATAATTATAGCAATGCGACAGAAACTATAACTATATGCATATCTCATATACATCCGATCTGTGCAATATACTTTTTCCAAAGTAGAAATTGTGCTTTGATTTTAACTGTAAAAATAACACATTCTCATCATTTAAAAATACATAAAAATAATAAAGGAAAAATACAAGTCTCACTTCCATATTGTTTTTATACATAATTAGAAAACATTTTGCAAATATGTTTGTCTGTTTCTGAATCTATCGTGTTCCCTTCATAAGAAGAGAGTTCCATTTGTGTAATAATCTGGGACTTTCTTTACTTTTTGTCCATCCACTCCCCAAGCGAGGACATATATTTTGATTTGATTATTGACTTGGAATTAAAAAAAATGCAAAGTATGTTGGTCTAAACCTCGCTCCTCCTTCTTGGAGTTAGCTGGTCTGCAGTGAGCATATTTTTTATTCTCAGCAGTCAGACTGCCAAGTTTAAGAGTGAATGAGCTGTTTCCAGCTGGGAAAGTATTGATATTCACCACATAATTTATGTCTTTCTAAATCAGAAACTCAATATTCACAAGTTAACTTGACTATGGAAAAACCTACATTAAAAAAAAAACAAATAAACAAAAAAAAATAAGTAGAAACTATTAGTATTTTCATTTTTTTAATGAACTTTATTGTCAGGTTGGTTTCCA